>NC_057820.1:26979615-27280000 GCF_910594005.1 Cervus elaphus
CCTTATCCTTAATGATCTCCATTTAATTTGTTAGAGGGGAAAAAGTATAATTTATGAACAGGAAAGTCTCAGATGAGAAGCACATTTTAAATTTATTTACATATTGGAGATCCAACCAGTCCATCCTAAAGGAGATCAGTCCTAGGTGTTCATTGGAAGGACTGATGTTGAAGCTGAAACTCCAATACTTTGGCCACCTGATGCGAAGAACTGACTCATTTGAAAAGACCCTGATGCTGGGAAATATTGAGGGCAGGAGGAGAAGAGGACGACAGAGGATGAGATGGCTGGATGGCATCACCGACTCAATGGACATGAGTTTGGGTAAACTCTGGGAGTTGGTGATGGACAGGGAGGCCTGGCGTGCTGCGGTTCATGGGATCACAAAGAGTCGGACACAACTGAACTGAACTGAATATATTGGGCATATGGTGTATTTCCAAAGAAATAGTACATGCATTCCCACTCAGCTTTTCCTTGCCGTATACCAATAATGTATTCATGATTAAGTGGAGGGCACAATGAAATGGATGATAAACAGTAAGTTTTGAGCTTTGTTGGAATTATGTATCTTTTATTAAGATCCATTTGGCACGAATAAGTTATATGTAGATTTTAACTGATGGAGGGGATAAAGGGGACAGAGTTATTGTGAATATTAGTGATTACATGAAAATAAATTGTGTCCACTAATGTTTACTGAAAGCTTAATATCTTCTAGGTATGTTCTGCTGCTGCTGCTGCTAAGTCGCTTAAGTCATCTCCGACTGTGTGAGACCCTATGGATAGCACCCACCAGGCTCCTCCATCCACAGGATTCTCTAGGCAAGAATACTGGAGTGGGTTGCCATTTTCTTCTCCACCAGGTATGTTCAGTACTGTGTTATTTGTATTAGCTTTTTAAATTTAATATAGACAACAGCTTTATAAGGGTTTAAGCAGAACTACTGTTTTCCTTCTCATTTTATAAATATAGAATCTGAGGCTCTGAGAGGTTAACTTTTTCAAAGTCAGAACTGTTAGATTGGTGCAAAAGTAATTACAGTTTTTGCATTGTTGAAATTTGCCATTTGATATTGGAATACAACCTTAACTAACTGTGATTATGTTATACACTAACTTAATGCACATTTCTCACTTCATGTTTTTCTGCTAATGACATTGCTTGCTGTTTATTTTATATTTATAGTTTATATTTATTTTATATTTATATTTAGACTATGGAAATGATGTTAGACAAAAAGCAAATTCAAGAAATTTTCTAATTTGAGTTTGAAAGAGGTCATAAACAGTGGTGACAACTGGCAACATCAACAATGCACTTGACCCAGGAGCTGCTAACAGATTTACAGTGGAGTGGTGGTTCAGCAAGCTTTGCAAAGGAGACAAGAGCCTTGAAGATGAGGAGCAGAGCGGCTGGCCATTGGAAATTGACAACAATCGACTGAGAACTCTCTATCATTCAAACTGATTCTCTTACAGTTACATGAGAAGTTGCTGAGGAACTCAACATTGACCATTCTAAGGTTGTTTGGCATTTGAAGCAAATTAGAATGGTGAAAAACTTGATAGCTGGGTGCCTCATGAGCTGACTGCAAATAAAAAAAAATTCATCATTTCAAAGTGTCTTCTCTTATTCCATGCAACAGCAATGAACCATTTCTTGATTGGATTGTGACATGTGATGAAAAGTGGATTTTATACCACAGCCTTCGATGACTAGGTCAGTGGCTGGACCAAGAAGTTCCAAAGCACTTCCCCAAGCCAGACTTGCACCAAAAGAAGGTCATGGTCACTGTTTGGTGGTCTGTTGCCAGTCTGATCCACAATAGCTTTCTGAATCCTGGCAAAATCACTGTGCCTGAGAAGCACGCTCAGCAAATTGATGAGATGCACTGAAATCTACAGTGCATGCAGCTGGTCTTGGTCAACAGAAAGGGCCCAATTCTTCTCCACAACAGAGCCTGACCGCACATTGCAAAGCCAGCAGGACAACTTTTTGCAGGGAAAATGCTTCCGCAACCAGCAGGATGTAGGACACGCTTTTCAAGAATCTGTCATATCTCAAAACATGTGTTTTTATGCTACAGGAATAAATAAGCTGTTCTCATTGGTAAAAATATGTTGGTTGTAATGGTTCCTATTTTGATTAGTAAAAATGTGTTTGAGCCTAGTTATAATGATTTAAAATTCACAGTCCGAAATCAGTTTCATTTGTACCAACCTAATAGAATGTTTCTAAAGTTGAGGTTCACACATAAGCCTGGTCTGGCTATAACAGAAATGCCTTTAATCTACACATTCCTATTTCCAGTAACTACACATAAAAAACTCTCTTAAAGCAGTTTTGCCCCTTTAAGATGCATCACTAGCACCGTGTTGTATTCAAAGAAATTTAAAGAAATGATTTAAAATAATTGATAGTTACTTCAGTCCCTGAAAGCAACTCCAAAGTATAAAATCTTTCCTAACACAAACCAAAGATGAATGTCTTAGTTTAAATCTACTACTCTATCAAATAACAATAAAGGGAGTGGTTTACTCTTGTAAACCATTATTTATATTTTTGTACCTGTATCATTATTTGTATACACAGATAATATTAGTATATTAATTGGTTCTATAAGACACCTTTCTGGTACCATAGGATAGAAAACTCTTAACCTCTAAAATTAGAAGAGAGGAAAACACATCCCCATGGTGTTCTTTATTAATGGTTTTTAACTGGTATGGTGCAAAAAGAAGCAAATTTAGGAATCATGCCTTAAAGCACAGAATGGCAAACACTGTGTTGCATTTACTTATGAATATACAAATACAGTGATTTAAAATTTTTATTTAATAACTATTCAGCACATACCCTCTGCCTATATTAATAAACTGACAATAGATTAAATTATCTGTGAAAGTGAAGTCACTCAGTCATGTCCGACTCTTTGTGACCCCATGGACTGTAGCCCACCAGGCTCCTCCATCCATGGGCTTTTCCAGGCAAGAATACTGGAGTAGGTTGCCATTTCCTTCTCCAGGAGATCTTCCCCACCCAGGGATCGAACCGAGATCTCCCGCATTATAGACAGACGCTTTACCGTCTGAGCCACCAGGGAAGTTAAATTATCTGTAGTTATTGCTAAAGATGGATTAAGCACTTATTCTAGATTTTTAAAGCTCTTATTACAATATGATTGTACTTTTACTGTTGGTGGAGCTAAAGAGCTCAAGAAACCATTTCAACACTAAAAATATGCAAAAAATCAAGTGATTGGCAAATGGAATAAAAAACGGCTTTTAATACTGATTAAAAGAAAACACTGGAAGACAGCTTAAATAAGACAGTGTCAAAAATGCTGCCAACTGAATACTACAAACAAGCGGTAGTCACGAAGTCACTGCAAATGCTGAACCAGATAGATTTCATCCACATCAAGGGGTCTGCTTCCAAGAGTAAAATGAGAGAATTGAGCATGCCCGATTCATTTTTTCCAAATAAGGCAAGATATTTCTACACTGAACAGAATCAAAAGGGATGAGAGAGACTAGGAATGTTGTGCAAATTGAACTAGTTCCATTTAAAAAGAAACGAGAAGGGTGGGAAAGTATTCTCCCAATAGATATTTCTAAAATATTGAAAATAGCAACAGTAATAACCTATATGTATAATAGCAGTCAAAAGTCAACATAATACCTAATGGTAGAAAAATAGAAAGAATAGATAGAAAGGCTGAACTTGAGACAAGGATGTCTGGAACCACTATTATTATATAACAGAATTTGGGATATAGACAATGCAATTAGACAAGGGAAAGAAATTACAGTAATTGGAGCAAAAGAAGCAAAAGATGAGAAGAACCTTGACTATATCTATGTAGAACTGTATAGAACTGTATAGAACTTGACTGTATCTATATAGAATTAATAATGATCCATTCCAACAATAAAGTAGTATAGCACACATCTTTCTGCATGTGTATTAAGTCGCTTCAGTCATGTTTGACTCTTTGCAACCGTATGACATGGGATTCTGCAGGCAAGAATACTGGAGTGGGTTGCCATGCCCTCCTCCAAGAGATCTTTCCAACCCGGGGATCAAATCCTCATCTCTTACGTCTCCTGCATTGGCAGGCAGGTTCTTTACCACTAGTGCCACCTAGGAAGCCCTCACATCTCTCTCCCTCTAGGGAAACATTTAAAAATACTTGCTGAAATTGAACGGTCACCGAAACATACTTTTACACAAAGCAAGCAAAGTGCATAACAGCATGCTTGGTATCTCCCATGTTTACCATAAAAAAGAAACATGAACAGACACAGTGCATAAACACATGTGCTGATTTAGCTATAGAATATTTTTTCCAAAACATCTACACACAGAAAAGTGATAATCTCAGTATTTTCTGGGAAAGAGAAACAAAGATCTTGAATGAGAGGGAGTGATTCAGGTGTCTTTTATTAACTGCATAAACCTTTCTTATCATTTGAATTTTTATGACGTACACATATGTTTTTCTTCAATGACTAAATATAACCAGTTTACCTACTCAATAGTACAAGTTTTAACCTGTTTACCTACTCAGTGGTACAAGTTTAACCAGTTTACCTACTTAATGGTACAAGTTATAGATTCTGAATGATCAACAGCAGAATGAGTAAGTATGATAGAATGATCATAAGGGAATTTGGATCTCTTTCTGTTAGAGAGATATTAAATTTTGCAAGGCTCAAGAAAAACTGAGACCATTCCTGGGCCAACTATAGAGTTTTGTAAGTTTTGAGGCTTATCATATGTACAAATAATAAGAATTTTTGGAAAGAATAAGATGAGTAATCCACTTGTTTATATGCTAAATTTGTCCCCCCTAAAATCCAGATGTTGGAAGTCCTAATCCTCATTTCTCAGAATGACTTTATTTGGAAATAGGCCATTTTAAAAGGTAATTAAGGCAAAAATAAGCTCATCGAGGGTGGTCCTTAATCCATTATGACTGGGCTCTTGTAAGAAAAGGAGTTTAGGACACTGATGATACAGACAGAAGACCACACGAACATACATGGAAAAGATGGCCCACTACAAGCCAAGGAGAAAGGCTGAAGAGGAAACCTATTGTAAGGACCCTTTGATCTTGGATTCTAGCCTCCAGAACTCTGAGAAAATACAGTTATGCTGTATAAGCCATACAGTCTATGGTACAGTACTTTGTTATGGTGGCCTGAGCAAATTAATACACAACTAAGCCCAGTAATACTGGCTACAGGTGGTAAACTGCTATTGAAGGTTTCAAGTAAAAGGATGACCAGACAAGATGAGCTCTTTTGAACAATCACTTTGCAGTGAATAAGACTGACTGGAGAGGCTAATCTGGGCGACTACTTAGGAAGTTATGTCAGTGGTCGAGTGGCAGCCAATGAAAGGCATAATTAAGACAATTTCATAAGGAAGGGAGAGAAGGAGTTTCACATGAGAGTTGTTAACAGGATGAAAATGGCAGGACGAGAGCCCAGTTGGATGTAAAGCAAAACGAGTCAGTCTGCGGTGAAAGCAGGGTCCCTGGTTTTGACAACAGAGTGAATTGTTCATAAAGCAAAATGGGAAAATAGAGGAGCATGTGAAATCTCGGAAGAGCTAAGTAGATTACAGTGGTTACTTGTTAACACTGGCAGCAAGGAGAAAATGCAGAGATAGACATCAGTCAAGGTAAAGATCGTAGCACCTGATGATCCAGTGAAGGGAAACTGGTGGAGCTGGCAAGGAGTAGCAGTCAGGATGTCTTAGACGACCTGATGACTTACCATGTCATGGGGAAGAAATGCGCCTCACCCAGAAATACACAGAGGGACTCTTTCTGGAGATTTTATGTCTCAGCATACCACAGAATCTGAGTGCAACCAGGGTGGAGCTGGCCTCACTAAGGCAGATGTAGTGAAAGAAAAGGAAGAGGATGCTCCTGGCATGATGTTTTTGTTCTGCCCTGTTAACAGGCTTTGTAACCTTGGGCAAGTCAGTTGATTTCCCTTTTCATCACTTCCTATGGCTAGCAAACCAGTGTGAAAATAAAATGATAGGCATTGGAACATTTCAATTGCTCATTAACACTTGGAAGGCTCAGGAAGAGCCTCCTGCAGGAGGTGATTGATACACCAAGAGCTGAAAAACAGGTAAAAATTAAGCAGCTGAATGAGCGAGGAGGTGGGGAGAAGCTGAAAGATGTTCCAAGTAGAGAGAACAGTATTTGGAAGACCCTGAGCCAAAACAGAAATGGTGTTTTCAGAGAACCAAGAAGTGATCTGATACGTGAGAGCACAGAGTTTCATAGAGATGAAGTGAGAAAACCTAAACTCGAAGCAGTTAAGTGATGTGCTCAAGGTCACATAGCTAGTAAGAGTCTGATCTCTGAATTGAGCATGTCTGCACCAGGGCTTATATTTATACCACAAATCGTGTGTAGGCTCCCTATAGCACCATGCAAACAGAAGACCACGATCGATGGTAATACAAGTCTAACATTTCCCGGTGTGTCTAGGAGGTGATAAAGTGAATACTCACATCTGCTTAGGTAGAAAAATAAAAGATGAGAATGTTAGAATGAGAGTCATTAAGTGTATAAAACTTAGGTCACAAAAGTAAGGAAGTAAAATTTAGTCAAATAATTCAACAGATAATCTACTAATCTTTGTTTCCACTCTAGTCCCCTGAAAATAAAGAAACCATCTCAAAGCAAATTTTGTAACTAGCACAAAACAAAATTTTATTTTTATATTTTAAATTTTATTTATTTTTAATTTATAATGTGTTAAGTTCTGCTATACAGCAAAGTGATTCAGTTATACATACATATACATTCTTTCTAAAATTCTTTTCTGTTACGGTTTAACACAGAATATTGAATATAGTTGCCTGTACTATACAGTAGGACTTTGTTGTTTATCCATTCTCCTATAACGGTTTGCATCTGCGGACTCCAAACTTCCAATCCATCCTCCTCTACAACAAAATGTTGATAGTTTTTTTTTTTTTTTTCATTGTAAATTTGCTTACTACTCACTAAATTTTCACTAGACTCTGAAAATCCATGGTAATTGCATCTATTTTACAAACAAAACACAACCCAGATCCAGATCAGTTCAGTTTAATAAGGACTTAGCAGCAGGGTAAACTGTGGTATAATCTACCCAGAAACTGGATGAACTGGTCTGTCCATGTCTCTTAGCTGGAGCACTGACCCATGGAAGAGTAAACTGATTTATTATAAGGTCTTCTATTAACTGTGCACCTTTACGGGTGGTGTTTCCATTCCAACACTGTTTCTGTACATTTCCCTGCATCTCCCCAGTGCCTACTTGCTCTTCAATCCTTACCTGAGACTCTGCTCTCACTAGCCAATTCCTACCCAATGGTTTGTCAACTGTGCTGGAAGTTGAACCTTTAGCAACACCGTGTTGGAATTCAAAGATTTCCATCTAAGGGGGAACAGGAGAGAGGAAATTTTGCTGAAAATTTTTCCTAGTTAACATACCTATGGTTTTTTAAAATTTATTTGTTTTTAATTGGAGAATAATTGCTTTACAATATTGTGTTGGTTTCTGCCATACATCAACACTAATCAGCCATAGGTATACATATGTCCCCTCATTCTTGAAACTCCCTCCCATTTCCCACCCCACCCCACCCCTCTAGGTTGTCACAGAGCATCTGGTTTGCAAATTCCCAGGGTATCGTTGGAAGGACTGATGCTGAAGCTGAAACTCCAATACTTTGACCACCTCATGCGGAGAACTGACTCACTGGAAAGGACCCTGATGCTGGGAAAGATTGAAGGCAGGAAGAGAAGGGGATGACAGAGGATGAGATAGTTGAATGGCATCACTGACTTGATGGACAGGGGTATGAGCAAGCTCCGGGAGTTGATGATGGACAGGGAAGCCTGGCAGCTGCAGTCCATGGGGTCACAAAGTGTTGGACAAGACTGAGCGACTGAACTGAACTGATCTGTTTTACATATGGTAATGTATATGTTTTAATGATACTCTCTCAATGTGTCCCCCCCACTCTCTCCTTCCCCCACTGTATAAGGAGGTGGATGAACCTGAAGCCTGTTATACAGAGTGAGGTCAGTCAGAAAGAGAAAAACTAATATAGTATATTAACATATATATATATATATATATATGGAATCTACAAAGATGGTACTGATGAACCTATTTGAGGGCAGCAATGGAGATGCAGACATAGAGAACATACTTATGTTATGATCTGCATAAAGCAACTTATAGCCATTGTAATCATTTACATGTTTAGTAGGCACAACAGACCCCAGACTACATAAAAAGTATAGCAGAGCTTTTGTTGAAATATCAATCTATTTAAGAAGAAAAAAACTTTGCTTCAAGACACCTTGGCATGTACTTTACCTCTCTTTTTGATAAAAATCATCACCCATACATTCTCAGGAGCCAAGCAAATTTTCTCTCTTTCACTGTGACTCTAAAAGGAGACTATCTGGAGCTAAACACGGAAGCAACAGTGTATGTAGGGCTTCCCAGGTGGCACAAGTGCTAAAGAATCCACTTGCAATGCAGGAGACCCGGGTTCGATCCCTGGGTGGGGAAGATCCCCTGGAGAAGGAAATGGCAACCCACTCCAGGATTCTTGCCTGGAAAATTCCATGAACAGAGGAGCCTGGCATGCTCCATGGGGTCACAAAAGTCAGACATGACTTAGTAACTAAACCACCGCCACTACCAAAGATATTCTTGTACTACCAGAACCTGTGAGTATGTTACCTTACATTGCAAAAGGAACTTTGCTATTGTAACAAATTATTCTTTTAAACTACTGAATTTGTAATAATTTGTTACAATAGCAACAGAAAACCCAAGTGCTGGGTATTCAAGAGGGAGGATAAAAGAGATCAAGAAGTAAAAAAGAAAACTAAGCAAGAAATTTGTGTAAAAAGCTTTATTTTCATGTTATTTATAAAAATACATCAATAAATACTTAAACTTCTCTATTCCAAGACATAGAGAAACATTTAGATAACTCACACTAAACAAGGCATTATGCCCTACAAGGAAGACATAAAATGTCCAAGGGATATTTAGATCATTGTCATTTGTAAAGGTTCAACATCAGAAATGTTGACTACAGTCAGAAATGTTGACTGTGAAACGTTTCAATAAATAACAACTGACAATCTTCTCTACAAAAAGGAAACATACACATACAATTCCTACATTAACAGTGATCGTGATCTATCTGTTTTCTTGAACCCTCCACTACTGTCTCTAGCCTTTACTATAGTGGATAGTACAGTGTGGAATACCCCCTCCCCAAAAATAGTTTAATAAGTGAAGAACACTTAAAACACATCATCTTCAAATTAAATAACAGTCAGGATCAAACTAACTTTGAGTTAACATAAAAATAAACTTTGAAACTAACAGTCCAGAGAACTGCCAAACACATTCACACCTTTAAATATTAGAATATCAATACACAGGCTTTGAAAAATAAATAAATAAATACAGATGTAAATAAATAGAACTCTCATAAGAAACAGCCAAATACATTAAACACAGTCCAGATGGCCCCGGGAGCCATTTGTTTCTCTTCTTTTACTTCGATTCCATGGAGGCTGCTGCAGTAGCCAAGAAGCTCCTTCCATCTCTCTAGATCAGTTGGCACTAGCCCTGCGATGAGAAAATCATTCCTGTTAGTAGGACCCCAAAAACTGGACTCACAGCCCTGCACTATGTGGTTGCTACCTAGACCATTGCTGCACTGTATGGCAGAAAATACCAGGCTCCTAAATGCTATTTAATTAGGAACATGGAGTCTGTGGAAGCAATCTTAATATTTTCAAAAAGTGAGAACATAATGCCACCTTGAGCTAAAAAAAAAAGTACATGCATGACATCACTTAAGCCTCATGGCAAACTCCATTAAATACGTATTACTATTATTCCCCATGTTATTGAGACTTAAAGAGATTAAGTACTTTCCCTGGGGTTATGGGAATAATAAAGGGTGGAACCTAGACTTGCACTGTGTTGGCAGAGGCCAGGGGGAGGGGCGCTCCCTGAAAAGTCCCCAGTTTCACCACCAAGTGTCAGTTCCATACAACCCAAACCCAAGAGTTTTACCTCTCAGGTCTGAAGCCCATAAAAGAGTTGAGGTAAACGATATTTGTTCCTTAACAGATAGGAAGCATTTTAGCATCATTGGCTAATTCTGCTTCACCTTTTGGGCTTCCTTGGTGGCTCAGATGGTAAACAATCTGCCTACAATACAGGAGACCGGATTCAATCCCTGGGGCTTCATCTTTTAGAAACATACATTTACCCACACTCATGAAAGATCGAGGAGGCCAGGAGGCACTGGAAGTGTCCTTCTGACACCAGAGCAGATTAATGACTTTAATGGCAAATTTAATTCTAAAATAATTATTTTTTTTTCATTCTTTCAGCTAAATCCTAGGTTTCTCTGATAGAGTTTTCAGCAGGCAGAACGACTATAGTCACACGATGAATAAAAACTACAACTCACTTGTTTAGCATCTTATCGATGATTTTCTTAACCATGGGGGCGGCGGGGTTGAGACACACTTCCTGACCAGTCTTGAGAGTGGCTCTGCAGAGAGAAGGGAGAATCCACGTGAGATGGGAGGTCCATTTGGGGGACGGGGTGAGGGCATCGGGACGGGGGGGTGGTATAAGGAAGACAGCAGCAGAAGTGACACTTACATGACTTCGGTTTGGTCGCAGTGGGGGCCGGGGGGCGTCACCTTCACGCTCTGGATGTTCTTGAAGTGAATCCCCTGCAAGGTCTGCAGGCACTGGCATCGCAGTTCGTTGACCACGGGCGCCCCTGCGGGAAGGACAGGGTGTGTTAGGGGCTGTCCTCACGGGCACCCACCCACCCCCGTCCCGCCCTGGGGATCCGCGTCTCACCTGCCGCGCGCCGGCTGGCGGCCACCAGGAGCAGGAGCAGCATCGCGGCGCGGAGGAGCCGGGGGGCGGCGGCGGTCGCGGCTCGGGCCATGGGTCTCAGCTCGGAGGGTCTGTGTCTGTTGCGGGAAGGCTGGCGGGAGCGCTGGCTGAGCGGGCTCTGTGGCTCCTGGAGCCGAGCGAACCCGTTTTATCCTGATCGGATGGGAGTTGCCAGCCCCGGGCCAGGGAAATTCCCGGTCCGGAAGGAAGGCGCGGCCCCGCCCGCCTCACGCGTAATCTGCGCACTTGGGGTGTCATCCCCGTACCCAAATCCCCACGGCGGGGTGAGTCGCTTTGAAAGAAGTGGTGTCACATCTTAGAGGAGACAGGCATCGTGACAAACGTTAGTTACTAAGATTGAGGGAATTAAGGCCAGGGAGGAGGGACGCAGAGAGAACTGATTTTCCGTGTGTGTTACTTACACTTAAGTATCTTGGGACTTGATGATTTTATCCACGTCTGCATAAATACACTCTTAAAGCACATGTCATCTCAAATTATGCATGAGAATGTTCTCTTACTTCCTGGTATTTTTCGAGCACAATAAATCACACTTCATGTCATATTATCCCCGCAGTAGTGAGGGGATGACCAGTATCAAAAGTTTAATGCTGTGTTTACATTGCAACCAAGTGTTGCAATCCTACAAATGCCTTCCCCGGTGAAATTCTGGAACTTCCAGAGCTCGAGTAGATTCACAAATACCAGCTTTTTGTGTGGAGAGTGTGTTGATTAATCCATGATCTAAGGGACGAGTGGTCATTTGGACCTGTTCGAGGGAGGGAAAGGTGTGTCCCGGCCCAGTTTCTAGTTTTGTTCAAGAACAAAATAGGTCACAGGAATTGGGGTGTGGGTTTGGGGGGCGAGGAATACCTAGGGCCAGTAGTGAGAGTGACACCCTTTGCTCTTCTAACCAAAAAAACAAAACAAAACAAAAACAAACAAAAAAACAAACAAAAAAAAATCAGGTGTTCCTGTGAAGTATCTAAGAGCTAAAATCATGAATTTCATACCATTTACTTGTTTGATGGTCACAAATCTCACTTTATCTTCATCTCATATGGACTTTTCTCTTTCCAGTGATTTGATTTCTTTCCAGAGAAATAGTTGTTGTCATATTTTATTTGTACTGATTTCTAAAAAGACACTTCAAGCAGTTGATTGAAGACTTCATAATTGTGTAGCTTATTTTTCACCCTTAGTTTTAATGTCCTTTGTTGGATTATGCTCAGGTAGGTTTCAGATGGTTTAGGTGTGATTCTGGATGCAGATCTGTTAAAAGTGTGGGGATACCCAGTGGTAAGCAAGAGAAGGGAGGGGAGGTTGGAAGGGTGGGTAAAGGCATAGAGCAAGTCTCTGTTCAAGGTTGCAAAGTAGGAATTTCAGCTCTCGGAAATATTGGTCCATGGCATTTAATTGTCTGTGCCTTAGTTTCTCATCTGTAAAATGGAGATGAACTGTAATATTTACTTCAACTGGCTGTTACCATGAATAAATGTATTAGCTTTTGAAAACACATGTATATATTAAATGCTATAAATAATTTTTAAAAAACTAAAATAGAAATTGCTTTTTCCATATTACTAAACTGAAACTAATCTGAGGATAAAATCTTTGCACAAAGAGAAAAGAATTATTGAAAAAAAAGCCAAAATAAAAACAAAAACTCTTCCAACATAAAATGTTTGCATATTTTTTCTTAAGAAAAAACAGTACATTTTTGTTATCTAGTTTGTTGAGTAATCTTATAATTCTAGTTTTAGTCATTTCAACTACAAAATGTGAATAAAAGCGAAGATCTCTCATCTTGATTATTAGAAAAGATTATGAATAACTATACTATAATAAAGATTTGTCTTTACATTTTTTTGTCAGCACAGTCCTGAGAAAAAGAACAGGAAATTTAATTTTTATAAAAAGAGTAGGGAATGAAAGATGACCTAAAGCTTATAAAATGTGAGTAACAGCAATAATTGAGAATTTGTTTAGATACTGTTGTTGTTTTTATTTTTCTGGGATTCTTAATTGGAAATATACTTGACACTTAATGAACGTAAGTTTGAGCAAACTCTGAGAGATAGTGAAGGACAGGGAAGAGTGGCATGCTGCCGTCCATGGGGTTGCAAAGAGTCAGACATGACAGCAACTGAGCAACAACAATACTTAACACTTGGACATCATGGGCTCAAACTGCGTAGGTCCACTTATAAACAGATCTGTTTCAATAAACATATTGGAAAAAATTTTGGAGATTTGTGGCAATTTGAAAAAAAACTTGCAGACTAACCATGTAGCCTAGAAATGTCAAAAAAACTAGGAAAAAGTTGCTATGTCATGAATGGATAGAACCCATGTAAAGACTAGTCTGTTCTTACATAGGCATAAGGTGAGTGATATTTAATATAAAATTAATGTGTTAGCTTTCTTCCTGTTTTATAACTTTGCTTTTATTATATTACCATACAGCATGCCTCTCTCTCTCACAATTGGAGAAACTATCATCACAGGTAAATTTTTTTAAAAATGTAACGATGTTTCTAATATCATGTTATGAATATGACTGTAATACTGTTGGCCATAAGGTTTTCATAATGGTTCATTCATTAGAATATAGGCTAAGTTACTGGGAAGCAATTTATCAATTACACTAAGCTACCACAAAGCAATCGTATTGCTTCCTTGTTATCAATGCATTAATCATTATATCTATAATTAAACATGAATTTTTACATTATCTTTCATTTTTGAAGAGTCATGTTATTAATACATATAACATCTACAGTGTTTTGTATTAAATAAGACAATATTAAAAAAAAAGACAATATTGATGGAGATACTGACAGATGATTCATCTTATAAACATATGACAAACTTACAGTATCAATAAATACAGTATAGTAATATAAATGTATTTTCTCTTTGTTAAAACTTTCCTAATAAAGGAGCCCTAATTTTCTTTACTGTAGCTTACTTTATTTTAAAAATAAAGTATATAATACATATGAGCTTCTCTGATGACTCCGTGGTATAAAGAGTCCTCCTGACAACACAGGAGACTTGGGTTCTCTCCCTGAGTTGGGAAGATCCGCTGGAGAAGGAAATGGCCACTCACTCCAGTATTCTTGCCTGGAAAATCCACGGACAGAGGAGCCTGGTGGGCTACAGCCCATGAGGTCATCGCAAGAGTCAGGCACAACGTAGTGACTAAATGAAATATGTATTAGTTGACTGTTTATGCCATTGGTAAGGCTTCCAGTCAACAGTAGGTGATTAGTAGTTAAATTTCTGAAAAGTCAAAACTTATACTTGGATTTTCAACTGCACCCCTAACCTCCATGTTTTCAATGGTCAACTGTATTATGTTTTCTTGAGATAATCAGTGGATCAGAGACATAATAGCTATTCTTTAAAAGTTTAAAAATTTGATTTTATTTTTCTGATTAAAGTGTATATATGCTTATTATAGAAATATAGAAATAGTATAAAAGACAGAAAACATGAAGAGATTGTTATTAAGACTTTTAAACTTTTGTTCAAGAAACAAACTTTTGCAGATCTTTCCTTTTGTCTTCAACATCCCTAGTAACTGACATGTTTTATGTGTTTATGAGATGCTAAGTAAACATGAAGTGCTATCATAAATAACATTTTGATGTAATAGGCAATATTCTAAATCTTTTACATATATATAAAACCCACTTAGTATTAACTGCCTCATTAAATAGTCACCAGTTTATTTACTTCACAATTTTTCCCCCACAGGGAAGCTATTAATAAGTTGCCAAGATCTCAGAGTTAAGATAATTCAGAATTTGAGCTTCAGGTAGTGTAGTTCCACAGTAAAAAATTACTTATTTTTTCTGAAACAAATGACAGTTAACTTCAGAAGAGCAGTCTTGTTTTGTTATCCTCATGGTTGAATAGTTCAACTTCATCTTTCCTAAAACTTGAAAATAGCCAACTGCTCAAGAGTCTCCAGTGTTTTATTTCACTAACAACAAGAATTTTCTTTTGTGTCATGAATATTATATACATGAATTTAATAAAATCCATATCTATTCATCTAGTGATCTGATTTTCTGAATCAGTGGACTTCAGCTCAAAAATCAGGTCAGGAATAATGACTTCACCCTGAGAGTTTCCCAGAAGGGAAATGAGCACTACCGTCAGCTCTTATTTGCTGAAATAAGGATCACAGTTTTCTACTGACTTTGTTTGAGCACTTTGTCATATTTTAAATATTTTGCCTTCAGCATTAATTGGAGACTACCCAGACATTTATTCTCTTTATAACTTAAGAAACCAGAGAATGTTTGCTCTAATGCTTTCCAGATCCAAACCAAAGTATTGGCATAAGCCAATACTCAGGGTGAATGAATAGAAAATCAAAACACTGTAGTAGCCAAAAGGATAAACCATATCAAGAAGCAGCATCGTATTTGTAGAATTATCTTCAACTTTATGCCTAAGACTTTGTATATTGTCTTAATAAACATTGCTTAAGGAACATTGATTTTTTACAAAATAAAGTACAAAAGATTTTTTCTACTTTAATATATCAATTCTCAAAATTTAATCCTTAATGGCACTGTGTTATTTTTCAGATCATTTAAAATGCAATAATGTGGGAATTCCCTGATGGTCTAGTGGTCCACACTTTCACCATGGAGGGTCTGAGTTCCATCACTGGTTGGGGAAAAAAGATTCTGCAAGCCTCACAACATGGCCAAAAACAAAAGAAAAAAATTTAAAAATAAAAAGCAATAGTATTCTGAAACCTACTAAAGTAACCCAGTTCTTCCCTTCTTGTTTTAAAAAACATCTTCCCTAACTAGTTACTCATTTTATAAGCTGCATGGCAAATGTATATACCCAAACTTTCAACTAAGGCAGTCAGCAGTTTTAAAAGTATAGAGCCAACCCTATCTTAAAAGAATTAGTAGCTAAATTTCATTTTGAGCTACCATATTCACAGCATTATGCAGACTTGATTAACGTTATCTAATCTGCCTTTAAAATCCAGAATTGTGGGACTTCTCTAGTGGTCCAGTGGTTGACACTCCGGGCTCCCAATGCAGGGGGCCTGGATTCAGTACCTGGTCAGGGAACTAGATCCCACATGCAGCAACTTAAGCCTGGTGCAGCCAAATAAATAAATATTAAAAAAATAAAGTCCAGAGTTGGTGCTGTATCCCCGGATGATGGAGCTTCAGGAATGGTCTGTGCCCTGCTCCTCTCCCCATGCTGGCCTTGGCAAGTTGCGCCCACAATTGCCAACCCTGTCTTGCCGCGATGATTACTTGGGTAGAATGATTCTGGCACAGAGAGGAGAAGAATAAAGATGTTGGAAGCAATAAATCCCTGGATCCATCTGCTTCTTCAGTCCTGAGCATCCATCCAGTGTCCGTGTCACACCCCTGGTCCAGTCTCTAGTTTATTTGTCATTTCTGCCTGCCTTGAGCCCTTTCCTCCTGCTTCTGGTTACAACACCTTGGTTTTCCTATGGGGACCATCTTTTCTTTCTCCCAATCCAGGAGTGAACTGATGACTGAAAGGGATATTGATCAGTCCTTCCAGTCTGGATCCAACCACAAGCCATTCTATAGGTGCAAGAGTGAATGAGTGACCTAAGCCTAGCCAAGTCAGAAAATTCCCTGGAGTCCTTTTTGTCAGGAAATGGTCAGAAAAACAAATAAAAAAAGCCCTTGCTTCCTGTTGGGTTATATCTAGTAGAACAGAAATTTAAAACTTCGCCCATGCTTGAGAAGAGCTTGCCTAAAATGAAGCCAGCACAGAGAAAAGCAGCCTGATCCAGAGTGAGATGGTTATGAAGTTTTGAACTGCATCACTGAGATTTATTGTGTCTACTCATCAGTCTTTTAGTTTCAAAGGTCAGATGAATTCCTCTTCATTAACCCAATTCGAATTAGGTTTTTTGTTACTGACTCTACTTACTGCTAGAATTATCTTATTAAAAAGGAGGGTATTTCAACACAAATTTAATGCCTTTCTTTTTCCATTTGTTTCTTCATTTTCAATGGTTATTTTTTTTCAGCTTTTATAAGGTGGGAATGAAGTTTGGTGCTGGGGATATAAAGAGGAATAAGAGACTCTGCTACCATCTAACTCTCAATGCAGTAGGAAATGAATGTAAAAAGGAAAAGTTTCGGAAAAGCTACCATGGCAAACCATTCCCAAGGTATTGGGTGTGAGAAGGGAGAACTAATGCCACTCTTACAGAGGGTTGATGAGCGTTGTCAAACAAGTTTTCCTGAAAGAAGTGCTCACTTATGTGAATCTTGAGAATAAGGAGCTTTCCAGGTAAATGGGGAACTCCAGAGGGGTGGAAAACATTCCAGGAGAGGATCAATGGGCAAAGGCATGGTTATTGAAAAGAGCATGTGGGTACTGAGCGAGCAAGTGTCTTGCATCTAGAGCTCACTCTATGAGCAGGAAGAGGGGGAAAGACTCTGGAGGAGGTGGCAGGGGCTGAGACACTGGATGCCATGTGCTCATAGGATCCTGCTTCTCCATCAAGACCCAGTTTGGATGTTACCTCCATTGGGAAGTCTCTCCACGCACCTCAAGGTATCTCTATAGCCTTCTTGCACAGACTACATTGTGACCTTTATCGGCTGTCTACCATGGGGAGGAAGAAAGGCTAGGGTGACCTAAGATTCACAGTGTGTGCAGAAAAGGAGGGGTGGTAGATATTGTAAAAATAATAATAATAAATAACAGTAAGCAGAAACTGCTAAGAAACCTAAATAGAACAGAATGACCAGAAGGGGGAGCTCTCACACTCTGGGACAAGAACTGAGCCCAACAGGAAGAAACTAAGACTCCTTTCCTTGCAAACTCAATGAAAATCCATGGACTTTTTGTTTACTGTAGCCCTCTCAACGTCTTGTTGCTTTCTATAAAAATGTTCTTCCCTTACCGCATGGGGACTTGCATGGAGCTTGCCATGGTCGCAGACTTCAAACTGCAATTCTTTGCTGGTCTTGAATAAACCCATCTTTACTGGAGAAAAATCTGACAATCTATTGATTTTAGGTCAGAAATATTAAGTCAAAGGGCATTTATAAAGCACATACAATGTATTGATGCAAGAGATTGTGGTCAGTTTTGCAAAAGATATTTAGTGGAATAAGCTGAAACATGAAGTTCTTCTTCATGCGTACTTTCTTCTGCAATAGAGCTTGTCTTACCTTCTGTTCCTGTCGTAAAGACAGCCTGACAATTTCAAAATCTCTGAATATTTCATTTAGTTCAATTAGCTCTGAATACCAAGTAATATATAAGTTTGGTTATTATTCCAAGTCTTCTAAAGAATCGATTTCAGTTTAAACTTTGATTTTCCATTTTCTTAAGATTGTTTTTTAACTTTTACAGAGGTAATTTAAGTACGTTACATATGTATAAGCCAAAGAAATACAGAAATGCCAAAATTACCAAAGAATATGTCAAGAAATAGATACAGGAAGTGAAGAAATGTCTCTGTGGAAATATTTTTTTTATCACACTTGGCTATAATGGGCATGAAAGAGCATGATGACCCTATTTTGATGCTTTCTGTATTGTGGAAGCAAAATTGAGGAAGTTGAGAGATGAGTTATAAACCACAGCAAACATATCATGTACAGTGGTATGTTATTACATATTTCAGCTAGGAAAGTGACAATCATCATAAAAATCTTGCTGATCAGAGAATATCCTCTGTAATTTTTCAAGGTTTTAAAATTTGTTGATGCATTCTTTATGGCTCATACATGATCTGTTTTAGAAAATGTTATCTGAGTGCTGGAAAAAAAATGTGATTTATACGGTTGTTAGGTGAAGCATGCCCATGTGTTTTTTTCAGGCCAGATTGGTTGGTCCTGTTGTTAAACTCTTCTATACTGTTACTGATTCTTTACTGCTTTGTCTTTTAAGTATTGAGAGAAGTTTGTTAGAATCTTTAACTGTGACTCTGGTTTCATATATTGTGCCTTTTAGTTTCTCTCCATTTTGCTTTATATATTTTGATAATGTTATTAAGTTTGCTAAGTATTTTTGTCCCTTGTAAAATTGCCACCTTTTTATTTTAAATCAGCCTTCTTTATCTCATAAGTCTTAACATATTATTTGGTTATAATTAACATATCAATCAGGGGCTTCCCGGTGGTGCTAGTGGTAAAGAACCCACCTGCCAATGAAGGAGAAATAAGAGATGCAAGTTCAGTCCCTGGGTCAGGAAGATTCCCTGGAGAAGGGCCTGGCAACCCACTTCAGTATTCTTGCCTGGAGAATCCCAGAGTAGCCTGGAGGGCTAAAGTCCACAGGGTTGCAAAGAGATGACTGAAGTAATTTAGCATGCATGCACAGTATCAGTTCAGTCACTCAGTCGTGTCCGACTCTCTGCGACCCCATGATCCGCAGCACGCCAGACCTCCCTGTCTATCACCAACTCCCGGAGTCCACCCAAACCCATGTCCATCGAGTTGATGATGCCATCCAACCATCTCATCCTCTGTCGTCCCCTTCTCCTCCTGCCCTCAATCCTTCCCAGCATCAGTGTCTTTTCCAATGAGTTAGCTCTTCGCATCAGGTGGCCAAAGTATTGGAGTTTCAGCTTCAACATCAGTCCTTCCAATGAACACCCAGCACTGATCTCCTTTAGGATGGACTGGTTGGATCTCCTTGCAGTCCAAGGGACTCTCAAGAGTCTTCTCCAAAACCACAGTTCAAAAGCATCAATTCTTTGGCACTCAGCTTTCTTTATAGTCCAACTCTCATATCCATACATGACTACTGGGAAAACCATAGCCTTGACTAGATGGACCTTTGTTGGCAAAGTAATGTCTCTGCTTTTTAATATGCTGTCTAGGTTGGTCATAACTTTCCTTCCAAGAAGTAAGCATCTTTTAATTTCATGGCTGCAATCACCATCTGCAGTGATTTTGGAGCCCAGAAAAATAAAGTCAGCCACTGTTTCCACTGTTTCCCCATCTATCTGCCATGAACTGATGGGACTGGATGCCATGATCTTAATTTTCTGAATGTTGAGCTTTAAGCCAACTTTTCCACTCTCCTCTTTCACTTTCATCAAGAGGCTCTTTAGTTCTTCTTCACTTTCTGCCATAAGGGTGGTGTCATCTACATATCTGAGGTTATTGATATCAACCATTAACAAATATATCAATAATTTACACTAATAACAAATTAATAAGTAATTAATACATCAATATATCCATGCCAGTTTTCTTTCAATTGGTTTTTTTGCGTGATATAGTGCTTTCAATTCTTTTCATTTCAAACAATCTGGATCCTAATGTTTAAAGTATGCCTTTTTTAAGCAACATTGATTCTTTTAGTCTTAATTACACAGCCTGATGATCTTTGACTTTTGAGTGTTTATCCCATTTTGATTTACTATAATTTCTAATATATTTGGATTTAATGTCTTATCTTTTTAAAAGTAGACTTTCAATTTGGAATAATTTTCAAAATTAATTAATTTACTTATTTTTTTTTATTTTTGGCTGTGTCTTCATTTCTCTAGTTGCAGTGAGCAGGGTTGTTCTCTAGTTGTGGTGCATGGGCTTTTCTTTGCAGTGGCTTCTCTTGTTGAGGAGCACAGGCCCTAGGGTGAGGGATTTCAGAAGTTGCAGCACGTGGGTTCAGTGATTGTGGCTCCCAGGCTGGAGAGCACAGGCTCAGTAATTGCTGCACGTGGGTTTACTTGCTCTGCCGCATGTGGGATCTTCCTGGACCAGGGATCAAAACCACGTCTCCTACATTGGCAACCGTGTTCTTTACCACTGAGCTACCAGGAAAGCCCCAGAATAATTTTAGATTTACTAAACACTTGTATAGATAGCACAAGGAGTTCCTGTGGACCTCGTATCTCCTCTTGTTGATATCTTACATAATTATAATCACTTGTCAAAACTAAGAAATCAGCTTTGGCACACTGCTGTTAAGTAAATTCCAGCCTCCATTTGGGTCTCACTACTTTCCATTAACGTCTTTTTTCTATTCCTGTATCCAATCCAGCACACCACATGGCATTAATTCATGTGTCTTTTGTCTCTTTAGAGCTGTGACAGATTCTCAGTTTTGTCTTTCATGAATATGATGGTTTTAAAGCATACTCATGAGTTATTTTGTAGAATGTTCCTCCATTTGGATTTTTAGGATGATTTTCTGATGATAACACTGGGATTATTGATTTGGGGTAAGAATCGTGAAGATGAAGTGTCCTTCTCATCACATCATATGAGTACATGATATTCAAGTGATATCAAGTGGTGATAATAACCTTAATCACTTGGTTAAGTGACGGATTCTCTACTGGAAGTTTGTTGTTTTTCCTTTTTCCTTACCTATTTTTTGGAAGTAAGTCACTAAGTCCAGCCCAAACTCAGGTGTGTGTGAGGGGGTTGGAATTAAACCCCACCTTCAAGAGGCTCCACTTATATTATTAGGAATCCTTCTGAAAGGAAGCCATTTCTCCCTGTGGCATCTGTTGTTTTGTTCCTTTAGTCTTTAATTTTTGTCTACTTTTGTATTATACAGGTATTTTCTTTTATTCCATTTTCTCCCCTTTTCAGATTTTTAAATCTAAAATTTTGCATTTTCTTTTTTCTTGCCACATTGCAATTTTCTTTAAAGCTTTCTCTAACAATGTATTGTATTTTGTCATATATTTTACTGTACAGTATGTATTTATTTCTACTGACCATTATTATTGTCATTTTAAACAACACAAACTGCTCCTGTTCTTAGGAATAATCTACTTCTCTATCTTTTTCTCCCAGCTTCATTAAAGGAAAAGAATTGCATAGCTGTTTGAAAAACCATTGTCAAAACAATTAATAGGAGCCCTTGTTGAAATATTGATAAAAGTTCAACAGTTTATAAAGAACTAATTTTGAATAACAAATTGGTCAGTGTGAAAAAAACAGCAATATTTTTTCATAAAACTAGAATTCTCAAAGAGGTTGAGGAGGGTAGTGTATCAAATATTCCTTCTCAAGTTAGAGAAAAATAAGGGAATAACAGCCAGGAGTTGGCATCAAGTTAGGCACAACCTAAGCCTAAGAGTATAATATCTTGAGCACCCAGTAGAAACTAAAGATCAAGAAGAATAAAACAAAGCCTAGTCATGTTATTTTTTTTGCAGAACTTTTATTTTCATGCCATTTAAAAAATGTAACAGTAGTTTTAACTTCTTTGTTCCAAAACAAAGAGAAACACCACATAGTAAACATTAAACAAGGCATTATGCCTTACAAGCAAGACATAAAATGTCCAAGGGAAATTTCAACATAAAAATGTTGACCACATAATATGAAATCATTTCAATAAATAACAACTGACATTCTTTTAAAAAAGTACAGAAATAGAAATGCACATACTTTCCCTGATTCTAATAGTGATTTCACTGTCTAATTGTATGAACTCCCCTCTCCCACTCACCACCTCCACCTCTCTCATAGTGCCTGGCACTTTATGGTCTTCCAATAAATACCAGTTGAATAAAACATTGAAAACTCATCATCTTCATATTAAATAACAATCAGGACTGGGTTATGTTTGATTTAACATAATCACATCTTTAAACACTAACATGTAAAAGACTAAAATACTAGCTTTGAAAAATAAATACATATATAAATAAATAGAACTCATATAAAATAGTCCAGCACATCAAGTCCTTTCCAGTTGTCCCTGGAAACCAGCCGTTCTCTTCTTCATTTTCAGTTCCTATAAGAGCAGAGATCACTTTTCAGGAACTGTCACGAATGAACTTCTTACTTCCTTCTAGGTCAGTTGGTGCTGCCCCTGCAATGAGAAAAGGGTTAGGGTTACAGGTGCTGAGGAAAGCTAATCTTCTTGTACAGGCCCCAAGGCTGGAGGGACTTCTGCATGCAGACCCTGGCCCAGCTCTGCACTCAGAAAGGTTTCTGCTCGCAGGGATTAAAAAACTTTCACAGGCATCCTAAAACTCAGGAAGCTTTCACTGCAAAGTCCTGCTCTTCACTGCTAAGTTTCTGAGGTCCCTGTTGCCCAAAACCCAGGTCTCCACTTTTCAGGTAGAAAACATTGAGAAATGGAGGTAAACAACATCTGTTCTTTAATGGGTTGGAAGCTTTTTACCATTTCTGGTTAAATTTCCTTATCTTTTGAAATCGCTCAGTTGTGTCTGATTCTTTGTGACCCTATGGACTGTAGGCCACCAGGCTGCTCTGTCCATGGAATTCTCCAGTCAAGAACATTGGAGTGGGTAGTCATTCCCTTCTCCAGGGGATCTTCCTGACTCAAGGGTTGAACCTGGGTCACCTGCATTGCAAGTGAATTCTTTACCTTCTGAGCCACCAGGAAAGCCCTACTTAATCTTTTAGGAACATACAGACTCATTTGAATGGGGATGGAGAGCAGGATCAGGACAGAGTGAGCTGGAAATAGCCTTCTGACACTACAGCAGATCAAATTTAATGGGGAAATAATGGTTTTTAGTCCTACAACTAAACTGTGGGTTTCTCGAATAATATTTTCAGGAGGTAGATGCCAGTATTTGAGACCAATGGCTCTAGTTGCAAGTAGGCATAAAATCCATGACTTACTTGTTCAGCATCTTATTGATGATTTTCTTAACCATGGGAGCTTCAGGGTTGAGACAAGCTTCCTGACCATTCTTGAGAGTGGCTCTGCAGAGAGAAGGGAGAATCGAAGTGAGGCAGGAGGTCGGGCTGCAAGTCTAGGCTGGGGCATCCGGACGGCGGGGGTGATAAGGACAACAAACAGTGGCTCTACTTACATGACTTCGGTTTGGCCGCAGTGGGGGCCCGGGGGCGTCACCTTCACGCTCTGGATGTTCTTGAGGTGAATCCCCTGCAAGGTCTGCAGACAATGGCAGCGCAGTTCGTTGACCACGGGCGCCCCTGCGGGAAGGACAGAGTGGGTTAGGGCTGTCCTCACAGGTACCCACCCGTCCCCGTCCCGCCCTGGGGATCCCGGGCGCCGGGTCTCACCTGCTGCGCGCCGGCCGGAGGCCACCAGGAGCAGGAGCAGCATCGCGGCGCGGAGGAGCCGGGGGGCGGCGGCGGTCGCGGCTCGGGCCATGGGTGTCAGCTCGGAGGGTCTGTGTCTGCGGCGGGAAGGCTGGCGGGAGCGCTGGCTGAGCGGGCTCTGTGGCTCCCGGAGCCGAGCGAACCTCTTTTATCCATGGTTGGGGCGGGAGTTGGCAGCCCCGGGCCCGGGAAATTCCCGGACGCGCGGGTCATTCCCGGGTCCGGAAGGAAGGCTTGGCCCCGCCTGCCTCCCGGGGAGTCCACGCACGCGGGGTGTCCTCTGTGCCCAAATCCCCACGGGGGGAGTGAGTCGCCGCCAGGCTGGGGCTGCCTACGGCCGAGAGGGGTGTCGTGGGCGCCCGGACACCCCTGGTTGTCAGCGGGCGTTGTCAGGCTGATTAGACCAGCATAGAGATGCACCGCAGCTTAGGGGGGGTGTTACTTTCTTTCAAAGACACTTCTATTTTGGAGATTGAAAGAGTTGAGGCTAGAATGGCAGCCTTTGTTTGTTTGTTTTGTCCGTCTTTCCTCTTTCTCTTTAATTTGCGTTTTGTAGATTTTGTGAATCCCTGAAATACACGCACTGTTTAAAATAACATCTGTCATCTCAGTTTATATGTAAGAACCTTTGTCTAATTCCTGATGTTCTAGAATCAAAAATAAATCACGCTAGTGCCATTGATTTGTTTTGTTTTGAGATAGGGACTCCCGGGGAGGGCCAGGGACCTGACTATTAAACGGGTTGATCCCCTGTTTATTTTAGGATACTGTGTTGTAATCTCTTATCTGTCCTTTCTTTGAAATTCTGGAACTTAGTGATTTCAAGAGCACCACTTTTTGCTATATCAAGGATGTTTTCACTCACCACAGATATCAGGTATTATAAAGGGTCATGTTTGGCTCAGGAGGTCCCTTCACCTTTCCTAGGCCTGTCTGTGGGCAGAAAAGATCTTAAGATCAGAAAGTGAGTGCCTAAGGCTCCTGACTTTGAGCAGCAGACAGATATGGCTTTGGACACATACTAGATCACTAGTACGTTTCACTCCGCTTTGCTTGAATTTGCCTATTTCTTTGGACTGATTCCCTCTTGGGAATCAACTATCAATGTACTTACATTTCAAATTCTATGTAGCTGAGGCCTTCTCACTTTCAGCATCAGTTTCAATACCCCTTTTTGGATTAAACTGTAGTTGGTCTAAGTTGACCCTCCAGAGTAGGTAAGGACCTCGGGGATGTGTGTGATGTTCTGTGGATGCTGTGAGAAGGACTGGGGAGCCGAGGAAGAGGGTCTGCCTCAGGAACAGAGGGAGTTTGTCAATCAGGCTGTCAAGGCTGAAATCTCAACTGCACATTTACCTGCCACATGACCGTGGGATCATGGGCAATTATTTAATCTGTCCCTGCTCTTGCTCTTCCTCTGTTAAAGGGAGCTAATGATAGTGCCTGCCTCACAGAGTTGTTATGAATATGAAATGTGTTAACATTTCTAGAAGAGTGTATGCTCAGTAATGTCCAAAGAGTAGCACATATTAAGTGCTATATAAATATTTGCTAAATAAAATAGAAGTATTTACAACCTTTCTGTTATGCACAAAATGTTAGTGCCCTCCAAAAATTCCTATGTCGAAGCCCTATACCTCACTGAAATGGTATATGACTGTGGAGCCTTTTGGTGATTAGGTTAATTTGAGGTCATCAGGATGGGGTCATCACAGTAGGATTAGTGCCTTTATAGCAAAAGATACCCGAAGAGCTGGTTGTCTCTCTCAGTGATGTTAGAATAAAGCAAGGTGATTTCACTACCTGCAAACCAGAAGAGGATTCTCACCAGATATCAAATCTGCAGACACTTTGATCTCCAGAAATGTGAGAAATTTGTTGTTATTCAGTCCCTAAGTTGTGGCTGACTCTTTGCGACCCCATGGACTGCAGCATGCCAGGCTTTCCTGCCCTTCACTATCTCCTGGAGTTTGCTCAAACTTCTGTCCACTGAATCAATGATGCTATCCAACGATCTCATCCTCTGTCGTCCCCTTCTCCTCCTGCCTTCAATCTTTCCCAGCATCAGGATCTTTCCCAATGAGTCAGCTCTTTCCATCAGGTGGCCAAAGTATTGGAGCTTCAGCTTCAGCATCAGTCCTTCCAATGAACACTGAGGACTGATCGCCTTTAGGATGGACTGGTTGGATCTCCTTGCAGTCCAAGGGACTCTCAAGAGTCTTCTCCAACACCACAATTTGAAAGTATCAATTCTTCAGTGCTCAGTCTTCACTTATGGTCCAACTCTAACATCTGTACATGACTCTTGGAAAAATCATAGCTTTGACTATACGGACCTTTGTCAGCAAAGTGATGTCTCTGCTTTTTAATATGCTATCTAGATTTGTCATAGCTTTTCTTCCAAGGAGCAAGTGTCTTTTAACTTCATGGTTGCAGTCACCATCCACAGTGATTTTGGAGCCCAAGAAAATAAAGCCTGCTATTGTTTCCATTTTTTCCCCATTTATTCAACATGAATTGATGGGACTGGATGCCATGATCTTAGTTTTTTGAATGTTGAGTTTTAAACCAACTTTTTCACTCTCCTCCTTTACCTTCATCAAGAAGGTCATGCTTGTTATTTAAGCCTAGTCAACCCAGGAGAAGGGAAATGGTACCCACTTCAGTATTCTGGCCTGGAGAATTCAGTCCATGGACTGTATAGTCCATGGGTCACAAAGAGTAGGACACGACTGAGCGACTTTCACTCACTCCCTCAGCGTATGATATTTTGTTATAGCATCCTGACCTGATTAAGTTACTTGCATAAACACAACATGGCAATCCACTCCAGTATTCTTGCCTGGAGAATCCCATGGACAGAAGAGCCTGGTGGGCTACAGTCCATGGGGTTGCAAAGAGTCAGACATGACTGGGCAACTAAACAACAGCCACAATAAACACAACAACCTATGTTGTAAACAGAATATATATATATATATATATATGTATGTATATGTATATTTCAGAGGAACATATCTTAATTTATCTTTAATTTTTTTCAGCATTAGAAATTTTGTAAGGGGGAATGCATCCATATTCTTTGAGAATCTTGGAATAGATTTTTAAAATTTTTTTAAAATCCACTGTTGCTTTCAATTACTTCTCGTATAAAATAAGAATAAGAGTAAAAAAATTTCCCAATTCATTTATGAGAAAATATTTAAGAAATGACTGTCTATCTGCCTTGGGCATTAACAGTTAGTTGCTCAAACAATGAAAAGTACTAGCTGTAATGATTCCCAGACCCAACCCAAAGTAGTGACGTGAATAAATACCAAGGAAGAATAGAATTTCAGCTTACTTACAACAGCAGCCAAAAGGATGAGACATGTCAAGAATCAACTCTTTATCTGTAGAATTATCTATAACATAACCTCTGAAACTTGTTAAATTAAAATCATTTACTTTCAGGAAGGGATAAAAAATAATTTTTTTTCCTTTAATAATGTACTGCTTTCCATTATTTAATTCATGTCAGCCCCACAGTAAGTTTCAGAAAATTTTAAGAGCATCAGTGATATGAAACTCATCAGGATAAGCAAATTATTTCTTGTTTTTAATGTGTCCTGAATGCCACTTTTATATGCACAAACCATAAATCAATGCAATCATAAGAACTGAGTGGAGTCATCTCTAAAATAGAAGCTCAATTTCCTAAATTCCATTCTATTCTGTAATTGTAAGGGTATCTTTGAGATTTGATTAATACAAGGTAACATGTCCACAGAATCTAAGGTTGCTGTTCCATGCTGAGCACTGACCTTGCTCATTGGCCAGCCTGAATGAGTGGTGAGGCTCTGCTGTGTCCTAACCCACCTAGAGAGCTCTGTTGACATAACCCCACTGCTGCCATTCCCATTTCCTCATGGCTATGGTTTGTGTAGAACAGTTCTACTCTTAAGGGAGAAAATGAAGACGACTGAACAAGTTACTAGATCCCAAGATCTCCCGTCCTTCTAAGAACGCTCAGTTGAACAGTGTTAACCTCACCTTCCAAGCTCTACCATCAGTACGTCTGCTGCTTTCTCTACCTGTCTCCTGACTGGCACCCACCTTTCTTCTTTCCTTCTGAGCAGGGGGTTCACACAGGTGCAGTGGGGATCTTACTTCTCTATTGATCTGATACTCTTGACCGTGAAAGTGTGTAGTCCTGATCACTGGATCAGCAGAGAATTCACCTTCTTTCTTCTTAAAACAGAACCTTGGTTTTCCTTTGGAAATCCCCGCCTCTGCCCTTGGCAGTCCGTGTGATTAAAGTGACTTCAGTTGTGAGCTCAAGACTGAGAATTTGTGACCCAAGGACACTGTTGCTTCCTGCTTCCTACCTATGTCCTCGCCCACATCAACACAGGTTCACAATGGAGCCATGAGCTAAGGTTGGCCAATGAGACAATGCCAATTGTGTGGGAGCGTAGGGAATTAAGAGGCTCTGAGAGGCTCTTGCTTCTAGCTGGGGTTGCCTAAACTGGTAAGATGGAAATTTGCAGTCTTGCCATGACTTAGGGAAAGCTTGCCTGAGAATATAATGCCACAGAGGAAAGCACAGACATAGCCTACACAGACAAGATTGTTGGAGATGCTGTTTGTGAACTTGAGTCTAGCGTTGTCCTACCTAATCCTTTATGGGCATGAGTTTGAGCAAACTCAGGGAGATAGTGATGGACAGAGAAGCCTGGTGTGCTGCAGTTAATGGGGTCACAAAGAGTCAGACATGACTGAGCAACTGAAAACAACAAATCCTTTGACTTTCACTGTCATATACAATAGATTCTCTTCCCTTGTTTAGCCAATTTGGGTTGTGATTATACCACATGCAGGTAAAGAGTCCTGAAAAATACCTCCATCTTTCATACTGCTTCTAAAGTTATTTTTTTAACAGACTGAATTCCTCACTATTTAATCCTTCCTTCCCTTTTTCTCTCCATCTATTCACTTTGAACTTAACATTTATGAGTTTGGAAACATGTTAGCTTCAAGGAATATAAAAAAAATAAATTTGAGTCCATTATCACAAAACTTTCAGTCTAATAAGAGAAGCAGACTTATATACAGACAATTATGAAGTGGCCTAGAGCATCACACGAAAAGTATGCCTAGAATATGGTAGGTGCCTAGAGGTGGGATACCTAGCCTTGTTTCTGAAGAGGGTGGGCCAAACTCTCAGAGAGCTTCAGAGCAGCTTCTCTGGAGGAAAGGTACCTATTGAGTTGAGTCATAAATGATGGATGAAATTTTCCCATGTGAACCAGGAGATCAAAGGATAGGGGAAGCATTCCAGAAGGTGATGCCAAATGTACAGAAGCATTGAGGTTAGAATGTGTATCGTGTCTGCTTGGGACAGACAGCAATTCATATATCTGGAACTTAACCTGTGAGGCAGAGAGAAAGGAGAGATGGAGGCAAAATCTAGTCACTGAAGGCTTTGTGTAGCCCCCACCTGTTACTCAGAAACCAGTGCAGGTGTTAGTTCTAATTCCATTAGAATGCTCTTGAGTCCATCTCAAAGTGTTTCCTTGACCTATGTACACAAATTTCCCAAGTATGAAGTATGTGAGGGGGGGTCAGATTAAATAAAAGGCTCAGGATAAGACAAAAAAAAAAAAGGAGACCTTTATTAACTCCTTACTGTGTATAGCATGTTAGGACATGATTTATAAGAGATGCAAAACTGGATGGACTCCAAACTCTTAACCTGACATTCTCAACTCTTAACTTGACATTCATTAATATCTATCCAGTATACTCTCTTCTGTATATTTGGTAACTTCTGTTGTTGTATCTATAGTAAAGATTTGGATGAGTTGAGCAATTTGCAATGATTTCAAATCATTTCAAATTACACTAGAAAGTTAAAGTTAAGTCGCTCAGTCGTGTCCAACTCTTTGCGACCCCATGGACTGTAGCCCACCAGTCTCCTTCATCTATGGGATTCTCCAGGCAAGAATACTGGAGTGGGTTGCCATTTCCTTCTCCAGGGGATCTTCCCAACCCAGGGATCAAACCCAGGTCTCCCACATTGCAGGCAGACGCTTTAACCTCTGAGCCACCAGGGAAGCCCCAAGTTACACTAAGTCACCTTTAAAAAATATTGGCTTTGGGCAATTTTTAAAAGATTTTAAGAAATTGCTTCAAGTTAGTTTTTCATCTTTATTTTCTTAAAATTGTTTATAATGTTTATGGAAGAAGCCTCAATTAAATAAATGTTACCATGATCGTATAAAGTAATATGAAGAAATGGTGCTATGACAAGTTTTAAAAAGGGAACTCAACATAGGGAAAGGGGAAACATCTCCATGGAAATGCATAGATTATGCTATAAAATTGTTTTTGGAGAATAAAACCATGATGATGGTGGTTTCGTGGAAGCAAAATTTAGGAAGTCAATAGATGAGTGTTGTTGCTCCATCACTAAGTCACGTGCAACTCTTTGTGACCTCATGGGCTGCAGCACACCAGGTTCTATTGTCTTTCAGTATTTCCTGGAGTTTGCACAAATTCATGTCCATTTAGTCAGTGATACCATATATATATATATATATATATATGCCATGTATATGCATATATATGTATATGCATAAGTATATATGCATATATATATATATGCCGTGTGTGTGTATATGTATTAAAGATGAGTATACATACATATATATATGATTGTGTGTGCTAAGTCACTTGAGCCGTGTCTGATTCTGTGCGACCCTATGGACTGCAGCCTGCCAGGCTCCTCTGTCCATGGGATTCTCCAGGCCAGAATACTGGAGTGGGTTGCCATGCCCTTCTCCAGAGGATCTTCTTGACCCAGGGATGGAATCTGCATCCCCTACGTCTACCTGCATTGGCAAGTGGGTTCTTTACCACTAGTGCCACCTGGGAAGCCCACATATATATATATATGAGTGTACATAGATGAGTGTATAAACCACAGATGAAAGTGTCATACACATGGTGTCACAAGTTTTAGCTAGAAGAATTAGAATAAAGAATCAAAAACTTGATTTTTGAATGTTGTCCATAGTGTATTTTCCAGTGTTTTTTTTCTACTACATTTCACATATTTTGCACCAGAAATACTTTTATTTTTGTTTTTATTCCTCTTGACTCTGTCCATTTGTACATACATTTTTTTTAAATAGAGACACACACAGCATGTTTTACAAGTAATCGAAGTCTTATCAAACAAACAAAGCAAGATAAAAGCTCTGCGTAAGGAGATAGTAATGGCATTAGCATTTATCTGGTACTTACAGAAGGCTAGTAAGGAAGTCAATAGATGTTCAGGACAGGAAATAGCAAGATTTATTATTTGGGGCTGGAATGTAGTTTATCCTCTGTTTTTCCTATATCATGTGATCTCTCATTGCAGCCTTGTTTTTTTTTTTTTTTGTATCTGCTTTATTTTTTGTCCGTTCTGCATTCCACCAGCTTTTAGCCAACCTAAACATTTTTACTTCTTTTAAAGTGCTGAAAGTAGTTCATAGGATTATTATGAAAATCAATGAAGTTCACATTTGCAAAATGTGCTTGAAAGTAAAATAAAATATAGTTAAATAAAGAAAAATAATAAAATAGCTTAAATTAAGAATAGCTTTTAAAAGCCAAAAGAAAATATCATGCATGAATTTGTACTTAATTGAGATTAAGCAATCAGTTCTAGTGACTGTATTTAGCAAATGGGTTCAGGGTGGGGTAATTATTTCTCAATATCAAGAAAGTAGAAGGAGAAAAGTTGAAGGCACAGAGATTTTGAGGATGAAGGGAGGTGAGTTTAGGGGTCATCACAATGAAGTGGGACAAATCAGGGACTGAGCAGTCAGGGTTAAAGACAGGGCTGGGTGTTTGAGGGAAACAGTGAGGATTTGGAACAACAGCTGCTAAAAGTACAGAAGGAGTTGATCTTAATGAACAAAAGGACTGTAAAATATCAGGGAACGATCACTCAGCACTAAAAAGCATTGAAGTACACTGATACATTTCTTCATGTAACTCAGGGACAAAGACAAATAGTAAAACTGAGCAAGACCACGGGGTTAGCCCAGTGTAAACCATGAAGACCTTAATTTGCAGAAAAGACTACCCACAGAGTCCAGGCTGAGATGGAAGGTGCAGGGAGCAGGATAAGGTATGATGGGCTGAAAAATGGTGGTGGTGAGGGACAGTCTTTGAGGGACTTTCAGGTCCCTGGGGGATGTTGGGTATGTTCAATGTACGTTTGGAAGTAGGAGAGTTTGGACAAAAAGTTAGTCTTGGAAAGTGTCTGTAATCTCGTTGCTCCATGCTAAAGAGAATAATGTCAAAGGTGAGGTTCTGCTTGGGGGTGACCAAGATACTGTGTCATTTGAAGTTCTGACATAGAGGAGATTAAAGAACCAGGAGACTCAGTTAGGACAGGTGGGTGGGAAATACGGAATAAAAGGGAGACAGGATGCCTTGGTTATGTATCTCATGTGATACACTCTACCCAAATATGTATCTATGCAATTAAATATTCTTTCTTGAGTGCATTTTGTGATACTTTGTGATTGCAATTGAGGGTGTAGATGGATAGATGAGGCGAAACGTTGGCATGACCCTGAAAGTTCTTTGGCATACTTCAAACTGAAAAAAAAAAAAAAACTACAGACATTGTTGATGGTAATGACTGGTAGGGGATTATCGTATCTGTAAATTATTTTAGTAGAGTTGAAAACCATGTTAGGTATTGACTGGCATTACTTTTCTTAATTAATTTTTGGTTGGTTGAGTTGCTTATGCCAGTAACTTACAAAAAACATTAACCACATTGTTTAGCATTTACTGTGGCTAGCATTTTCTTGGAATGTAGCTATACTAGGAAGGACAAAGTTTTCTTCTCTAGAGGAAGAGACGAGAAGGACAAAGAAATACTGACAATAGATTTTAGAATAGCAGCCAATGGAGGTTGGGAAACTGTCCTTTAGAATTATAGAGTAGAAATTAGATTAGGGATTCTCAGGTGGTGCAGTGGTAAAGAATCTGCCTGCCAATGCAGGAGACGCGGGTTTGATCCCTAAGTTGGGAAGTTACCCTGGAGAAGGAAATGGCGACCTGCTCCAGTACTCTTGCCTGGAGAATTCCATGGACAGAGGAGCCTGTTCGGCCACAGTCCATGGAGTTGCAAAGAGCCAGACGTGACTAAACAACTGAGCACAGTACAAGGGATCTTAAAGGCAGAGTTAAAATTAAAATGGAAAACTATCTAATTCAGAAGCCCATTGGCTCCAAGTCAAGTAGATTAGCTGAGGCTGTTGATAATTAAGACTTGATAGTTCTCACTCTGTGGTTGGTGACCCCTTTGGCTTCTAGCTTTCCTGTCCTCTATAAAAACTGGACACAGGTGCAATCCCTTTGTTGTGTCTGACTCAGTGAACTAATAAATAATTGATATGGTTACATATTATGCTTATTTCTTATTTTCTTTTTCCACTGAAGAAAAAAGGTGAAAAAAGGTTAAGATAGCCTCTCAATTACCAGATACACTTTATAGTCTTATAAACTTGGTGGTTGGCAGACTTAATAGACTTTTCAATTTCATTTGGGGGGAAATGCAGCTTATGTTCAGTGTTCTAAACTTTTCTTTGTTGACTGTAACACCCAATCTTTAGGGTGCAGTTCTACCAAAGAAAAATTCTTGCTTATCTGTGGTATGCTTTGTGGGTTGCGTGTTAGCTCAGGGATTGTGCTGTTTGGAAATAATACATGTTCTAGATGTAAGGAACCAAAGGAAGAAGAGAAGAGTAAAATTCATTAGGTCCCAACTCTATGTCAGATGCAGTACCTGAGCTTTACATAATATCATTTTCATAATCTCAAGAATGCTATGAAGTTGATATCATTATTCTCATTTTATCGATAAGGAAATTGGCATAAAGCATCTTAAAGGCAGAGTTAAAATTCAAACGGAAGACTATCTAATTCAGAAGCCCATTGGCTCAAAGTCAAGTCTTTCTCTGGATAAGGAAAGAAAGACAGGGAAGAAAGATACTGTATAAATCTTAAGTCTACTAAGTGCACTTCATTTTTTAAGCCCTCCTAGGAAATAATGCATTTTTAAAAATCTTCAATTTAGTTTGTCCTAGGAATCAAATGAAAATGTGTGAGTAATGACAGCTTCTAGGCCCCAGAGTGTCAATAGCCCAGAGATCCTCTGGCTTGTGCCAACTCAGCTCTGAACACTTCATTCCAAGGAAATCTCAGACACCTCCTACACTGATAATCAGATTAAAGGATCTGCTAATTAGACTGAAGGTGATGACAGGCAGGGTGTGTGAAGGGCCTAAGCAAACTAAGGTCTAAGCAAACTATCTCTACTAACTCTCCAAGTATCTTGGAAGGTGTTAATAAGGATTAGACTCTATCACAGACTATCTAAGCATGGTTCTGTCATAGGAGACTAAAACAATGTTATTAAACTACAGGTTGTGATGCATTAGTAGGTCATAAAATCAAGTTTGTGGGTTGTAACTATTATTTTAATATACAATAGATAGAATACAACAGGATAGAATAAAAAGAAAATATACTGTAATATATCACAAATGAAATATTATCTTGTGAAAACTTTTTTCGTATGTACACGGGTAACTACGTGAAATTAAACCCTTGAATGTAGGAAAAGAACTTCCACAAGCAAAAATACTCTTTTGATGATTTTGTTTTATTGATAAAAGTTGTGACTGTGTTATAAGTTCCTAGATTGTAGACAATACTTGCTGAGAATCTCCAGGCAGGCAGAAAAAAAAAAAAAAACTGAAGTCATGCCATTTTGATTTCCTCACTCCCTGCAAGTTTGCACAATGGGTATCTGCATTAAATTACCGTACGACCTGTGCTTTTCCTGACAGGAATGCCTGCTTCTGATGCCTTTACAGATAAGGATGACAGCTTCACAATGTTCTCAGTGCAGTTAATCTAAAATAAAGGTTAACATGGAGCAAAATTTATTTTGGTTCTTCGGGCTGTTGGGTCAAACTAGGGAAATTGTTTGTAGCAATCATAAGAAAGGAAATAAACAAAAGAAGCAAAACCAGAAGATCCTACCACATGCACTCCACTTTCTAATGTGTTAAGTTAAAAAAAAATTAGTTGAAGTACTTGTATTTCAACTTTGATATTCTTTATTTTTATCAAAACATTTCTGCTAAATGTCTGATTCAGCCCATTATACTATGATAGCACAAAGAATAGCAATAATAATAATAGCTATTGTTCCTAATCACTAATATTTAGTAAAAGCATGCCATTTTTTATGTTGTTATAAAAAACAGGACTGAGACTCGTGTGTGTGTGTGTGTGTGTTTGTGTGTATAAAATCTCCTTATAATAACTGAGGAAATAGATATTCAAAATACACCCATTTCAGAGATTGGAAAAACAAGACACATGTGCCGTGAATGCTAAGAAAGTTAGACCTTACACTGGGGGACACAAGAGAAACCTTGGATGTTTGTACATAAATGAGTGACATGGTTATATTTTAACAGGATAATTCTTGTGGCATTGAAGGTTAAATGTGAGGGGAAAATTCAGAAAGGGAGCAAAACTCTCAGTGAAATCATTATCTACTCTCTCTTTAATGCATATCTGCTCCATCCCTCACATATATTCTGCTTTTACAGAATAAACCCTTCTCTAAACATGCAATGATCATTCAGATTTTGATGTGTTTGCACTCATTTCTCCTTTTTTTTTCAGTTTAGTTCTTTGCTTGACTGTAAGTCTCTCTCTGTATTTTTTTTTTTAAGATCAAACTCATCTATTGGTACCTCCAGGAAGTAATTACTTACATGTCATTTTCCTTTACAAGAAGCATGCTATGGTAAAAAGATAGAATTGGGAATCAAGCAGCTTAAGGTTGCCTCTTTGAGCAAGTTTCTTAAAGTTTTTGAAATTGCTTCCTTAAGTATAAAGTGGGGATATTACCTGCCTTGAAGTGTTACTGGGAGGGTTAGAAATGATTCTTTTTTTTTTTCATTTATTTTTATTAGTTGGAGGCAAATTACTTTAAAATATTGTAGTGGTTTTTGCCATACATTGACGTGAATCAGCCATAGATTTACATGTATTCCCCATCCCGATCCCCCCTTCCACCTCCCTCTCCACCCGATCTCTCTGGGTCTTCCCAGTGTACCAGCCCCGAGCACTTGTCTCATGCATCCAACCTGGGCTGGTGATCTGTTTCACCCTAGATGATATACATGTTTCGATGCTGTTCTCTCTAAACATGATTCTTGACATCTAATAGGAACCTATGAGATGATACCATTTGTAATTGTGTTTTTCCACAGCCCCCCAGACATTCTTGTCTCTATCTTCTTAGGGCACTTCATCTCATCTATGCAAACATTTGCTGCATTAGATTGGAATTATCTTAGCTAGTGAGCAAGGGCAGAGACTTCTGTTTGAATCCCAATAAATAGCACAATTTCTGGCCCAGAGCAAGATGCCCTTCATAGAATAATTGTTGAAATGAATGATGTGAGCTTATCCTGGGGGTAATGAGAGAGAGAGAACAGATAAATATCTGAAAGTTATATAGGGGGAACTATGGGAGTTGATGACTGCAACACCATTATCTAATTAGCAGCAGTGATCTGATGCTCAGAATGAAAATCAAACTGATGAGACACAATAGAGAGGTGAAATACCTTGTATATTTTTGTATCACTTCAAATATTTTTTCCATTTTGTTCTGGAATGCAGTTAGGTTATTTGGAATCAATTTGACTTTCAAGGCTTGATTTTAAACTTCTTAAAGTATGGCTTCAAAATACCCTTTAGGGATATTTCCTGGCTGCGCAGTGGTTAGGACTCTGCACTTTCATTGCCAGGGACCCAGGTTCAGTCCCTGGTCTGGGAACTAAGATCTGGCAAGCTGCCCAGTGAAGTCAAAACCAAACCAAAACAAAACAAAATGCCCTTTCAGTTCGGTTCAGTCACTCAGTTGTGTCTGACTCTTTGTGACCCCATGGACAGCAGCACACCAGGCTTCCCTGTCCATCACCAACTCCTGGAGTTTGCTCAAACTCATGTCCATTGAGTCAGTGATGCCATCCAACCATCTCAATCCTCTGTCGTCCCCTTCTCCTCCTGCCTTCAATCTTTCCCAGCATCAGGGTCTTTCCAAAGAGTCAGTTATTCGCATCAGGTGGCCAAATACTGTTTAGGCAAGGATTAATTTGACCCCACTACTGAGGCAATACCTTTCTGAGAACACTACTACTGAGCTTGAAGTGCACTTTGAATCAAGGGAATTTTCAATCCCATAAGATAACAGATTGATGATATTCTCCATTTTTGTAACAAAACTTTGTTAAATTCAATATAATTATACATTAGCTGGTTATTAAACAAATTAAAAAATTTTTAATTACAAAGGAATTTCTATAGTAATATGTTTATACAGGGTATAATCTTTTTCTCAAATCTTTATAGCCTTTTTTTTTCTCTATCTTGCATAAAAGTCCAGTTTAAAAAATAGATAAAAATAAGCAAACTTTATGAAAGAGGCAGTCAGATCGTTCTATGCCTTGTAATAGTTACAGTTAAAACAAAATCAATGTCAGTGGCTATGTTTTAAATTCTGAGCTTTCAATCTGCCCTTATAAAAATTCATTCTCTTAAAAAAAAAGTTCATTCTCTACTGTGATCACTTTTTTGAGTTTTCAAATACTGAGTTGTGAGTCTGAATTTTGCTCCATAAATCTGAGCCTGCAGGAAAATTTAAATTACTTTATTTTCTTTAAAACGGATTAAAATTTGATTCTATTCCACCAAAAGGAAAATTATGCAATTTCAATAATTATTGTGGTTCCCTGACCACACCCCTTGGTAGAGCAAAGGTCCTGAGGGACTTCTGCAGAGCGAAACATCCAGGAATATCCCTCTGAACTTTGGCTTAAACCTGTTTTCTGTAAAAAGGATAAACATTGGCATGGTCGTTTGAAGCACACCACCGTGCAGCTTTTTCCTATTCTGAAACACAGAAGTTGTTGCTGTGGCTCGTAATGCCAATGCTTAAGTGTCTTCGAAGTACTGAATGCAGGCTTTCTTTCACAGTCTTGTTACTTCCCTGGGAGGAGGGAACTGAGGAAAAAAATCAAAATTGTTCGTCTTGGCAGTGTGGGCAGTGTATGTAACTCTGGGATAGCCATCTTTCCATTTCCACTCTTCCATTTCTGTGGTATCCAGCAGGGAACTAGGTGACGATAAAGGGTTGATCATGAGTTCAAAAAGAAGGGGAGACCTAGAGAGCCATGAGAAAAATGGCCTAAAAGAATGAAAGATCCTTGAAAGAGGGAAAAGAGAAGTAAAGCCAAGGGATATGAAGTTTTTTTTTTCTTTTTAACTTAATTATTTTATTTTTGGCTGTCCTGGGTCTTCATTGCTGCACGGGCTTTTCTCCAGTCGTGGTGAGCAGGGGCTACTCTCTAGTTGCAGTGCTCAGGCTTCTCATTGCACTGGCTTCTCTTGCTGAGGAGCATGGGCTCTAGGCACACGGGCTTCAGTAGTTGTGGCTCCCAGGTTCTAGAGCACAGGCTCAATAGTTATGGCATGCAGGCTTAGTTGCTCTGGGTCACGTGGGATCTTCCCAGACCAGGGATCGAACCCATGTCTTCTGCATCAGCAGGTGGATTCTTTACCACTGAGCCACCAGGGAAGCCTGGGTATGAAGTTCTTCAGTCAGCTTTGAGGCTTTGGCCAACTGGTGGTCTGAACTTCGTGAATGGAGGCTTTGAAACAGGAAGTAAAGTTAGGGGGAGGCATAAGGGCACAGTGGAGACAGGAGCCACTTCTGTATTTTAATGCCCTTCCTGTTTTATACACTGGGCTTCTCTTGTAGCTCAGTTAGTAAAGCAACTGCCTGCAATGTGGGAGAGACCTCGGTTCAATTCCTGGGTTGGGAAGTTCCCCTGGAGAAGGAAATGGCAACCTAGTCCAGTGTTGTTGCCTGGAGAATCCCATGGACAGAGGAGCCTGGTAGGCTATAGTTCATGGGATCGCAAGAGTCAGACATGACTTAGCGCTATCTTTCTTTCCTTTTTTATATTTTCTTCTTGCTCCTTTCTGATGTTTACCAAACTAACATTAGGATGGTGTGGGACATGGACTATACTGTTTCTTCTTTTCCATAGTAAGAGTAGAGTTCTAAGGATGTTGTTGCTATTGTTGTTCAAGTGCCCTTTAATATTCTAAAAATCCTGAAACTTAACTGTCTATTTTCTTGTCTAACAAAGTCCAGTCCCAAGGCTGAGTTGCCCCCAGATCACACGGTGGTGGGGGGAGTGTTAATGAATAATAAAGGTGGAGGTTGGACTCCCTTCCATTTTCTTCTGCTTTGGAATGCCCATGAAGAGCTGGAGGTGTGTGTTTTTACAAAAAAAAAAACCAGAATTTTCACAGAAGATGACCTAAAAAGCTTGGGGGAACTCAAAAGGGTTATGCACCCTTATGACCAACAACTTCCCCATCCTCTCAATAAACACAGCCTGAAGGCAGCTGTCCGCTGTGTGTTCTCTCATTTATTCTGGAAGCTCAGTGTCTCGCTAATGTATTGTAAGCAACCCATTATAATGTAATATCAACATGATGTAAAATTCATGGTTCATTTTTGAATCTAACTAGAGCTTTAGAAATCTCATTGAAAATTGACTTTGTAGAGTAAAACTTCTAATTAAAATTAATAATGCAGTTATCTAAGGATTAATAGTTCAAGTAGCATCTAATCTGGCATGACTGTCTGAGAACACAAACCAGGTGAAAATTTCAATCATAAAATCTTTAACAGGGACTTTCCTGGTGATCCAGAGGCTAAGAGTCCAAGTTTTTAATGCAAGGAGGCCCAGGTTCAATACCTGGTCAGGGAACTAGAACCCACGTGCCAAAACTAAGAATTTGCATGCCACAACCTAAAGATCCAGCATGCTGCAACAAAGATTGAAGATCCAGCATGCTGCAACTAACAAATAAATATTTTTAAAAAACTTAAGAATAAATTCTGCTGAAATGTAGCCAAAAATAAATAAATAAATAAATTTTAAGCCATTAATATAGCATAACTCATAAATTACATATCTTTATTTTGTATGCATGCTAACATGATTGGTGCAATTACAGAACACCCAGGTTTGTGAAATAATAAAATTCAGTTATCTTTGCTATTTTACCGACTCTCATCAAGTAAAATCAATGTTTTATTTACTTTAAAATGCTTTTGGTATATATTTGCCAAGGTATATTTGTCAAGGTAGGAGGATAGAGCTTATTTTATTTAACATTCTGTTAACTTCTTTAGAAAGCTTCAAATATTTAGGGAGGGGAATGTGGGGCCTCCCTTGAACCTTCCCCTAAGACCCCACAATTATGAGAGATGGGCCGGAGTGTATAGATAATTTGGGGAAAGATTTCAAAAGCATCCTAGAGCAGATAACTGAGGAAATGAATTTTGGAAAAAAAGTTGAATAATATAATAATGTATTTAAATTTGTGCTCATGTTGATGCCCCCTTAGAGGACTTATTGCTCTTTGGAAACAATAATTGCTCATTTTCTATTTACATCTTTATTGACACAGAGTTCATTTTATAGTGCTTGGACTGCAACAGTGCTTAATGACTTGAAGTAGGACATTCTTGGGAAGGAAGAGGAATGGAAACAGATAAGTTTTATTGGCTAAGACTTCAGATGAGAAAGTTATACTGAGGGATGTAATAAGTATCTGTCTTTAAATATAATTTCTTGGTCAATTATTAAGTGCTATTTTAACTATAATCAACTCTTGATAATATAATACCATAAGGCATTGTTAGGAAAAGCAGAATTGCTATCTTACTTTCAGTTATTCCTCAAAGTATCCTTAAAAACTTGTGCCATGGGAGACGGACTTACTGTTTAGCTTTTTAAGAATCTAACCAACACTGTTACACTTATCCTATTTTAATTTGGCCTTGTTTTAAACATATCTCTTCCATAGTTAAATTTAAAATGCTAGTTTGTTCCATTTATTGAAGCACTGCAAGTTGTAGAAATCTCAATAGCAGGAAGGAAGTTTATTTCCCAATTTGCTCTTGTTACTCAAGAGACATCAAATTGCTCATAAATAAATAGCAGGACAGCAATTGTCATTTCCTGATGTGGGACTATCACAGTTAGGGCAGAATGTCTTGGGAATATGTTCTCAGACAGCTGCGCCTCATGTTCAGTTTATAGAAGCAATGTGACTCTATTAAATAGAGGGGAATCCAGATCTTAGAAGAAGGATGTGAAGTCAGAGAGTCTTGTCAAGTACGTCTTTGGTGCTTAACTTTGGCTACCGCTTCTCACTGACTGGCATGGCCACAGGAAATGCTGTTTTGTGGTTTACGTAACTTCTTGGACTCATGGCTCAACAATCTAAAAGATCAGCAAAATGAAATAGTACTGCGCAATGTGCTTCACTTTGAACACACAATATTGGGGGGAAAAAAAATCAGCAGGACTCAGCCTGCAGCCTCATATTTGCTAACATAGAGTCCACTAAAAGGAACGGAAATGAAATAAGAGGAGGAACAGTCTGATCTTGGCAGGAAAGGCATCAAGATGCCTGCAGACTCAGGGTGATGTTGTTTACCTTCTTCTATTGTAACGATGAAACCAAGCAGGACTCTGTGGAGCTCCTGGGCTCGGAAGCCTTTCTGTGTCCTCCATTTCTTGTTTGTAAGAAATAGGCTTCAGCCTCCATGACCTTCACTCAGTTCCAAAGGGCAGGTTCAAACAGCTGCTGATCAGGGAAGGATAGGGGTGCAGAGACAAGGGAGGAGCAGTCAAGAAACAATAGTGCAGAATTCCCTGGCTGTTCAGGTGGTTACAACTTCCTGCTTTCACTGCCCAGGGCCTGGGTTCAATCCCTGGTTGAGAAACTAAGATCCTATGAGTAGTGCAGTGTGGCCAAAAAAGCAAAAAGCAACAATAGTGTAGCCTTGGGACAGGATCCTGGTTCTATCTCAAAGAATACACGTAACAATATCTCTGAGCTCTTCTGTAAAATGAAAACGTCCAACAAATGGAAGATGTTAATTGCTTGATGGTTTTCACTCTGTCTGCTGATTATCTGCCCTCTGTATTCTTAAAGAGATGGGAATACCAGACCACCTGACCTGCCTTCTGAGAAATCTATATGCAGGTCAAAGAAGCAACAGTTAGAACCGGACATGGAACAACAGACTGGTTCCAAATCAGGAAAGGAGTATGTCAAGGCTGTATATTGTCACCCTGCTTATTTACTTATATGCAGAGTACATCATGAGAAATGCTGGGCTGGAGGAAGCACAGGCTGGAATCAAGATTGCCAGGAGAAATATCAATAACCTCAGATATGAAGATGACACTACACTTATGGCAGAAAGAGAAGAACTAAAGAGCCTCTTGATGAAAGTGAAAGAGGAGAGTGAAAAATTTGGCTTAAAACTCCACATTCACAAAACTAAGATCATGGCATCTGGTCCCATCACTTCATGGCAAATAGAAGGGAAAACAGTGGAAACAGTAATAGACTTTAGTTTCTTGGGCTCCAAAATCACTGCACATGATGACTGCAGCCATGAAATTAAAAGATGCTTGCTCCTTGGAAGAAAAGTTATGACCAACCTAGACAGCATATTAAAAAGCAGAGACATTACTTTGTCAACAAAGGTCCGTCTAGTCAAGGCTATGGTTTTTCCAGTAGTCATGTGTGGACGTGAGAGTTGGACTTTCTTTAGAAAGTAGAGTGCTGAAGAATTGATGCTTTTGAATTGTGGTGTTGGAGAAGACTCTTGAGAGTCCCTTGGACTGCAAGGAGATCCAACCAGTCCATCCTAAAGGAAATCAGTCCTGGGTGTTCATTGGAAGGACTGATGCTAAAGCTGAAACTCCAATACTTTGGCCACCTGATATGAAGAACTGACTCATTTGAAAAGACCCCAGTGCTGGGAAAGATTGAAGGCAGGAGGAGAAGGAGATGACAGAGGATGAGATGGTTGGATGGCATCATCGACTCAATGGACATGAGTTTGAGTAAACCCCAGGAGTTGGTAATAGGGAGGCCTGGCGTGCTGCAGTTCACGGGCTCGCAGAGTTGGACATGACTGACTGACTGAACTGAGCTGAACTGAACTGAATTGCTTGATGAAGCATTCTTCATTCCACAGAGAGATCATGATTTGGTAACCTCAAGAACCACAGGAAACTGCCTGAGGCCAGATTAAATGAATGTAGGCCCTTTGCACACCCTAATCTTATCAGCAGCCCCACCCTTGAATCATTATTACATACCTCTTCCCCAGCTCCTCTGGGCTGGGGCACACAGCTTTGAGGGTGTTAGCCCTCTGCATTCTGCTTTGCCTGACAAAGCAATAAACCTTTTCTTTTCTACCTCACCCAAGACTCTGTTCCCAAGATTCAACTTGGTACCAGGGCCCAGAGGCTGAATTTTGGCATCAATGGCAGGCCCATGACAAATGTACACAAAAATAGCATGGAAAAAAATGTCTCCAAGACAACTTTGTGGCAACTATTTCCTTGATTTTCTTTGGCCTAGACTATGGATAATAGTTAACTTATTTTATAGTCTAGCTCTTCCAGTTTTCCTCCAAGCTAGGGCATTCCATAAGGACTGGGAGTGAGAGAGGCCAGAGGGCAGGGTGAGAATACAGAACAGTGACCCTAATACTCCATTCCTTTCTCCCTTCCTCCTACTAGAAAGTCAACTGGAGGAATAGTGATTCTCATCTGAACCGAGGAAGAGAGATGCCTGTCATGTGAGGTGTACAACCACTTCACTTTACACAAGCCCCTATTCAACAATCTCCTCTTGAAGAATGGGATATGTGCACTGACACCCTAGAGTAAAACATAGTCATAGTTTCATTAAAAGAAAAACACAGAGGAAGTAGATTTTCTGTCATTGAAAAGTTATCATCCCAAGGGGATTATTTCCTGGCATTGCTTAGGATCATTGCTGAGCTCAACTCAGCTCATCCCATTACAAGAACTGAGTGCTAAGTTAGTGATTCTGTTGTTTAGTCACTAAGTTGTGACTGACACTTTTGAGACCCCGTGGACTGTACCCTGCCAGGCTCCTCTGTCCATGGGATTTTCCAGCTAGAATATTGCTTGCAGTTGGTTGCCGTTTCCTTCCCCAGGGGATCTTCTCCACCCAGGGAAGGTGGATTTTTAGCCTCTGAGCCATTAGGGAAGCAGCAGTAATTCTGTTATCAGTTATTAATTCTTCATAGAATAAATTGGGCCATGGAGGAAGGCTTATACCATGAAAATCAGCAAATGCTATAAATCTTGGCTTTTTTTTTTTTTGAAACTTACTTTACCAACATGCTACTACATACATATATTCACTCTCAGATCTGCATGAACATAATCCCCTATACATCCCCCTTCTATAGCCTCTGTCTTTTGCTCTAGGTCTTCTATTCAGATCCTTTGGATGTTTCTTATTTTCCTTAGCTCTCATTTCCTCTTTCATTTTTGATTTTTTCCTAGGTTTTATCATCCAGATGACTTTCATGCACAGATGCTTGGAAGTTTGTTCTGGACTGATTGGAGAAACCACTTTTTGTTATTGGCACAGGCAAAAAACTCTGGAATGAAATGCTAGAAGATGAAGGATTTATTTCCCTGGGATCATAAACCTGTGCACCCTGCTTTCATGTCCTGTGGATGTTGAGTTCTGTTAGCCCCAAATTACTATTAATATGAATAGACATGGAACAACAAACTGGTTCAAAATTGGGAAAGGAGTATGTCAAGACTGTATATTGTCTCCCTGCTTATTTGCAGGGTATATCAGGGTACTTATATGCAGAGTACATTATGCAAAATGCTGGACTGGATGAAGCACAAGCTGGAGTCAAGATTGTTGGGAGAAATATAAATAACCTCAGATATGCGGGTGATACCACCCTTATAGAAGAAAGTGAAGAGGAACTAAGGAGCCTCTTGATGAAAGTGAAAGAGGAGAGTGAAAAAGTTGGCTTAATACTCAGCCTCACAAAACTAAGATCATGGCATCTGGTCCCATCACTTCAAGGCAAATAAATGGGGAAATAATGGAAACAGTGACAAACTTTATTTCCTTGGGTCCCAAAATCACTGCAGATGGTGACTGCAGCCATGAAATTAAAAGACACTTGCTCCTTGGAAGAAAAGTTATGACCAACCTAGATAGCATATTAAAAAGCAGAGACATTACTTTGCCAACAAAAGTCCATCTAGTTCAAAGCTATGGTTTTTCCAGTAGTCATGTATGGAAGTGAGAGCTGGACCATAAAGAAAGCTGAGTATTGAAGAATTGATGCTTTTGAACTATGGTGTTGGAGAAGACTCTTGAGAGTCCCGTGGACTGCAGGGAGATCCAATGAGTCCATCCTAAAGGAAATCAGTCCTGAATATTCACTGGAAGGATTGATACTGAAGCTGAAGCTCCAATACTTTGTATACCTGATGGGAAGAACTGACTCATTGGAAAAGACCCTGATGCTGGGAAAGATTGAAGGCAGGAGAAGGGGACGACAGAGGATGAGATGGTTGGATGGCATCACTGACTTGATGGACATGAGTTTGAGCAAGCTCTGGGAGTTGGTGATGGACAGGAAAGATTGGTCTGCTTCAGTCCATGGGGTTGCAAAGAGTCAGACGTGACTGAGCATCTGCACTGAGACACTAAGTTTGAATTCTCAATGACTAGCTATCCCAATCAGCCTCAGTGCCAGAACATAATCATTTTTTCTAAGTAACAGCTGAAGTCTGTATGCCCTGGGTTGTGGGGGGCGGGGGGAGTATATATTTGTGGATGACTTAAGTATTCCTAAGTGAATGTGGAGAGATAGTGTGTTTCAGAATTGAAGGAACCTTAGACATAATCTTGTCTAACTTGCTTTTTAATGTGGTGAGTAAACAGAGGCACAGAGAGATAGTGGTAGAACCAGGACTGGGATTCAGAACCCTAACTCCCACTTCTGGGAAATTTCAAATCTACAACAATGCCTATTTTTTTTTTAATGTTATAATTAGCACCAAGATAATGTTAGGGAAACCACTGACCAACACTTTCCACCTTGGTCAGGCAAGATAGTAACCGCTTGCACAAATTATCTTACATCAGGAGATCCTGGTAAGGAATGTGGAACTAACAAGCTACCGTCAATCTGATGAATTTATGAAAGGTCAAAAGGAAAGAGGAAGCTCCAGTCCATATGTCCTACCAATCTCCCAGAATCCTTCTCACAGGAACCCATCTTGGCTGAGTCACGTGCACAACCAGGAAGGACCTTGAGTTAGAGTGATCGACCAGAAACAGCCCAGAAACTAACCCCCTCACCTCAAAACCTAAGACTTCGAGTCACATGCCAGAGCAGTTCTCCTGGGTTCCCTTACTCTGTTTTCTCTGCCCAGGCACGTATTCCCAATAAAGTCTCTTGCTTTGTCAGCATGTGTGTCTCCTTACATAATTTATTTCCAAGTGTTAGACAACAGTTGACTCTTTGGCCTGGAAGGGATCCCCCTTCATGCAGCAGTAATGTTCATTCTATTCAAGAAATGCTTTTTTGAACTACTAGATGTATATCCACGTGCACTTACTTATCCTAGGCATTGTACCAGGAGTTGGGGCTATAGACCAGTTCCCTACTTTCGTCTGAGAGCCAAGATTATTTGCGTTAGCATGATTTAGTAATCCTGTGTTCCAGGAAATTCTTAACTGAGAAGAGAAAACTGCCATCTGATGGAGAACTTTATTGTTTGCTTCAGGAAATTCTTGTAAATTAGTTTATCCGGGTCAGTAATCTGCTCATCTCAGCTATTAGCTCTTGAATTAGAAAATAGGCTGTTTATCAAGATTCCCGTCCAGACTCTCATCTCATTTGTCCACCAATCCAAAATTATTATTTCAGCAAAGTTTGCCCAGTTCCAGGCAATTCCCTGCCATGAATAACACGTTTTAAACTTTTTTATCCCAGTCCACCTAATATCCTCCTTCTGAGATGCTGTGATTCTGTCAAAATGCTTTTTGCCATGTTGAATAAATCTAATACTTACCTTTTTCTGATCAAAACATTTTTTGTTGTTGGTATTTCTGAGGAGGTAACTGTGGATACATTCTACAGGAGGACAGGATGTAAGAATGAGGAATATATATTTATCATGATCTGTTTGGGTATAGCAGATCACTTCACTTGCCACATTCTTTAGCAAGGTATTTGCCCTGGAAATGTCTGGCTGCCTATTGCTTTACAAACTTGTTAAGCATACACAGGTTTTTAGTTGGATATCCCTTTTTTTTTAATCTACTCTTCAGTGCATACTTAGTCTGAAAGTTTGGTGCCAAAATTCATAGACGAATATAGAAATGGATGACTCTGAACACAAGTGAAAGAAAGGCAGTGATTGGAGGAACAACTCCAGGAGGCCGCAGGACATTATGTCAAAGCCTTGATAGATGTGAAGGTTTGTGACTTTATGTGATTCTAGAAATTATTGTTTTTTTTAATTTTGCTTAGAGTTTACATCACTGTTTTCTCTAAATAGCCTTTTGTGTAAAATCCTGCCTCCTCTGACCACCCTATTGAAAATACTATCTACAGCATGAAATATAGTAACCACAAGCAGTAAAATAGCAAGGGCAGGATTTACAGGACCCGAAGTTGGTCACAAGCAGATGATCTCTGAGAGACCTCATCATGGCCTGGATGGCACAGCCCTCAAAGCTTTCCACCTCCTTTGATTTTAAATGCCATCTAATCTTTGATTATTCAGGTATTTAACAGAAAGAACCTTCTGGTTAGAGGATAGTAACATAGTGGTTAGATTAAGGTTACAATGAGTAGAAATATCAGTTTCCCAGAGAGGAATTATTTATGTTTGTTTATTATGCACCTACTGGGGTTTAGCATTGTGCTGTGTACACTTGCCTTCAAAAACAAGGTCCAACTTTTGTTCCAGAGTTTAAATGTAGGTAGGAAACCTACATTTGACAAGTGACACCTCACCTGACACCTGACAAATTCCAGATAGAATGTCCTAAGTGCTGCAAGAATTCAGACTAAGGGTTTACCACACAGCTGCCCATAATTTCCTTGTGAGGCCAGAAGTCAGAATTTCATTCTTGTTAAGCAGAATTCACTCATTCAACAAGTATATATTGAGCATCTACTATGTCCCGGGTAGTATTATAGGAACTTTGGACGGAAGAGTGAATAAAACAGACCGCAATCCCTGTCCTCATGGAGCTTACATTCTGGGAGGAGTTTGGTTTATCTGCTTTGGTATTGGGTTTGAGTTCCCCACACGTGGCTATGTCCCATGATGCTTTGCAGCACTCAAGATAAGCAGAATGGCTGAAGCAAGCAGGATGAGTCACCAGAACCCATACTGAGGAAAGTAAGGAACAAAACAAGGAAGCAGAAATTATTTCCTCTTTTAACTTTACATCTTGCCTCAAGCATGTCCTTGAAAATTTCCAGTCCGCAGTAATAATTCATGGACCCAGGACACTTTCCATTTCTATAAAAAGTCCTGCTTGTTGGATGTACCAGCTGAAAGCTGTATGACAGGATCTGCGGGGAGGGTGGAGAATGAGGGCCTCTGCCTCAGGGACCAGGGTGGGTCCATGGTCTCCACCCCATAAAGAATTGAGCTGTGTAATGAGTTGACCACAGGAAATGGGTTAGCATCTCTGTTACCCAGGACAGATCATTCTGAAAACTCCTAAGTGTTTCACAAATGTGTGAGATCATTGATACACATATTAATGTCTAGATTGACGGGTCCTGAGGCCATAGCAGAGGTCACAATAAAGAACAACAGCTTGGCTGCCAACAGAGAGGGGATTAAAATGTAAATTGAGTATCTTCCTCAGTGTGCTTCAGGGACCTGGATTTTTCCTGTGGATTGGTTTGTTTCTCACCCCAGCCTTGAAGCTGAAAACGGCTTTTGTATTCCCAACACAGAATTAAATCTAGGAGTCAGAGTTTTGGGTGAAGTGGAAAAGAATAGTTTTACTGCTTTGCCGGGCAAATTGGGCCACAGTGAGCTATTGCCTTCACAATTGTGTGTCCCAGACTGGAGGGGTTAGTGAAGAGTTTCAGAAAGAGTGTGATCAGTTCATGGACACTCTTCTGATTGGTTGGTGGTTAGGTAAATGGGGGTCTTCTGATTCCAACCAGTCTAGGGTCTACAACTGTGGGCAGCATACAGTTCTCCTGACTGGTGGGGGTTTCAGTATCTGCAATACAGCTCAAAGATTTTAGTCCTTGATGGGGAACCAGAATCTTGCCCCAAGGCTGCAAGATTGCTTTTCTTTTTTGGCCACACCACAAGAGAAGCGTGCTAAGCTTTCCCATCTGGGGATTGAACTGGCATCCCAGCAGTGGAAGCAGTGGTCTTAACCACTGGACCACCAGGAAAGCCCTATTGTTTCTCTTGGCTGTTCCTCCCTTATTTCCGCATTCCCTCCCATCCCTAAATAGCAACTGTTTGAACCTACTCATTGGAACTCAGGAAAGGTCAGAGAGGCTGAATGAAGCTTATCTCTTGTAATTTCCTGTAATCAAGACGTAGGAGACACCTTAAGACCCATTCTGATCTCTGTATCAGGAAAGTGGATGTGTAGGCACAGTAAGTACAGGGATATTTCTAGAAGCTTGTCTTACAGCAGGATAGTAAAAACAGAACCATTCATAATGTAACTGTGAACCAGTAAAATATATATCACTAAATCTAAACTTAGCCATCCTTGGCTCAGCTTCTTCTCAGCCACATCTCAAAAGCACAGCTATATCGACAGCATCCAGTATAAGCAGAAGTGTAAAGAAGGAAAGTGGGAATGAAAAAAATAAGAATCATAACTAATTTGGTTAAAATACACGACTCCAGCAAATTTTATAAAGATACATGACTCTTACTAGCCCCCATCACCTAAGCATTGAAAAAAGACTAAACTAGTTAGGGTCCTAGAACTTCAGCTAATTAGCTTTGTAATACATCTGCCTAAGGCTGTGATGAATTTCTCATCTATCTGAATGGCATCATTGCTTACAACATGTAAAATGTTCATTCTTATATTTAGGCTAGTAAATATGACCCTAGTAACTAGTAACAGTGATAAATACATGAGGATTCTGTTGTATGGTCAAAATGGTGAATCAGATCCAAGTCGCTGAAATATTTTTATGAAAAATAGTTTCATAAATATTTCATAAACTTATATAAGGGTAGGATTAAAGAGATCTTTTTTTTTATGGTTAGGATTTTGAATTAGTCACAAAGATTTCTATCTTTCTGAATGTCCACCCAAACCACTCACATCCATTATATTAAAATTTGTATATTAAATTTTAACTTATCAAATTCACAAACTAACTCTCACTTGGTTTCCTCTTTTGTAATTCCTAATAGCAAAGTTAATGTAAGAGATTTTTTCAGTGGTTGATTTACCCTCAGGGTAACAATGGCCCATTACTGTTTTTCTGGAGGTGCTTATGATAGAAATGTGGGGGGAAAGGGATTTTAAAGGGAGATTCTGAACTTGTTGGGAAATTCCACAACTGTTCTTTGTAGCCATGTCAACAAATAATATTGTCCAGGATCCATGATTCATGTGTCAGGCATGCTGATGTTGGAATGGAGTCAACAGAAGGAAGTTGGCCTCAGACACAGAGATTCTCAGCTGCTGAGCTAGAATGGCTATGAAAGATTTCTATTTTCATCAGACTTTTCTTGAATCTTCACTCTGTGTGAGGTGGTTGGGATTCAAATTCAGCTCCCATGGTTAAGAGGAAAGAAACCAGAAAGTCACTTAGGAAGAGGTACAATTTGGACTATAGGAAGGCTCAGAGATAGGAGAGGATAAACCTTGAGATCTTAACTCATATGGTGAGGTGGAGATTGAAAGAATGAGCTCTTAGGAAGTGCACAAACAGTGGTGTGACCTGGCTTGAATTGCAAAGGTTGCGTTGATTTTGTCACGTAAAAAGGGGAAAGACACTCCAGACAGAGAAAATAATATGGGCAAAAGGTACAAGGTACAAGAATTTAAAAGACTGAAGCTAAAGATGGGAGGAGAGAGAAATCTAGAGAGGAGACTGGGGAGAGTCAAGCAGAGAAAAACTTCTATCAGGTCAAGAATGTGAGCCATCCTGAAGACCATGGCAAGTGGTAGACACTGATGATTAAACCTGAGAAAAGATATGGCCAGATTCATGTTCTTGAAAGTTCTCTTGGTAGAAGCAAGTGAATGGTGAGGGAGAAGGCTTGGGTTAGACCGTATAGGAGATTTCTATGGAATCTGGGGAAGAGAAAGGAGGACCAGTCTATTGTAGTGGAAATAGGAAGAGGGAAGAAATTTACTAAGAAATTATTTGAAAATTTTAAAAGACTAGCTACCATTACATGTTGGAATACTTCAGAGATGCAAGTAGAACTAATGGCCAGACAATTGTGAAATAGAAGTACTGACTGATATAAAGAAATGCTGACAACACAAGAGAAGGTGAAATAACCAAGACATAAAGTCATGGCATACACAACACACAAGATTAAAATGAAATATATCAAAACCATAAAAGCCATAGTCTCTGGATAGTGAGATGATAGACAATTCTTCTCTTCTGTTTTATATTTTCATATGCTCAAAGTGAATCATATTTGTAATGTAGAGCTATGAAAAAAGTTAAGGAGAAAATAAGGATGAAAGGAAGTAAGTGAAAAAGGGAAAAGGATGAAAGGAGAAAGATTTTTTGTTAAATAGATACAACCAGTGGTGTATGGGAAGTAAAAATGGCTCAATAGAGATATAGCTGTGATTTCTACCTGGGCATCTTCAATGTAAACTATCTAGAAGTTTCTACAAAACAAGCATTATAGGCTAAAGGACTATAGTCTCTTTAAGAGGTGATTATGTCATGAAGGTGGAGCCTTCACAAATGGAATTATAAGCATACCTTGGAGATATGTGGATTCTGTTCTAGAAAATCCCAATAAAGTGACTATTTCAATAAAATGAGTCACACAATTTTTTTGGTTTCCTAGTGCATATAAAAATTATGTTCCCAATTTGCTACAGTATACTAAGTGTGCCACAGCATTATGTCTTAAAAAATGTACATAACATATTAAAAACACTTTATTGCTCAAAAATGCTAACTGACATCTGAACCTTTGCAAATCCTAGACTTCTGGCTGGTAGAAGGTCTTGCCTCAGAGTTGATGGCTGTTGACTGAATAGGGTTGAGGTTGCTGAAGGTTTGGCTCTAGCAATTTCATAAAATAACTATGAAGTTTGCATCATCATTTGACTCTTCCTTTCACAAACAATTTCTCTGCAGCATACAATGCTGTTTGACGTTTTACTCACAGTAGAACTTCTCTTCAAAACTGAAGTCAATCTTTTCAAATCCTGCCACTTCTTTATTAACTGAGTTTACATATATTCTAAATCTTTAGTTGTCATTTCAACACTCCTCAAAGCATCTTCACCAGGAGTAGATTCCTTCTCAAGAAGCCACTTTCTTTGTTCACCATAAGAAGCAAGTCCTCATCCATTAAAGTTTTATCATGAGATAGTTGAAATTTAGTCACAACTCCTGGCTTCACTTTTAATTCTAGTTCTCTTGCTATTTCTAACATCTGCAGTTACTTCCTCCGCTGAAGTATTGAGCCTTCAAAGTCACCCATGAAGGTTGGAATCAACTTCTTTCAAACTCCTGTTAATGCTGATAGTTTGATCACTTCCCCTGCGTCATAGAAGTTCTTAATGGTATCTAGAATGGTGAATTTTTTCCAGAAGCTTTTCAATTGGCTTTGCCCAAATCTACCAGAAGAATCACTATCTATGAATAAAGATAAAGCCTTATGAAATATATTTCTTATAGAATAAGACTTGAAAGTTGAAATTACTCCTTGATCTATGGGCCGCAGAATGGATGTTCTGTTAGCAGGCACAAAAAAACAACATTAATTCCATCATACATATCATCAGATGTCCAAGTGCATTGTTGATGAGCATTAACCTTTGAAAAGATTCTTTTTTCCTGAGCAGTGGATCTCAAGGTGTTTTTTAACATATTCAGTAAACCGTGTTGTAAACAAATATGCTGTCATCCATACTTTGTTATTCTATTTATAGAGCTCAGGCAGAATAGATTTAGCATAATTCTTAAAGGCCCTAGGATTTTCAGAATGGTAAATGAGCATTGGCTTAGAGTCATTAGCTGCATTAACCATTAGACTCAACAGTCAGTCTGTCCTTTGAAACTTTGAAGCCAGGCATTGACTTCTTTCTAGCAGTGACGGTCTGAGATGGCATCTTCTTCCAATAGAAGCTTGTCTCATCTACACTGAAAATCTGTGAAGATGGTGTTAGCGTGCACGCATGCATGCTCAGTTGATTCAGTCATGTCCGATTCTTTTCGACCCTATGGACTGTAGCCCACAAGGCTCCTCTGTCCATGGAAATCTCCAGGCAAGAATACTGGAGCGGGTTGCCATACCCTTCTCCAGGGGATCTTCCCGACCCAGGGATCAAACCCGGGTCTCCTGCACTGCAGGCAGATTCTTAACCACTAAGCCATCAGGGAAGTCTAGTGTTAGTGTAACCGCCATTAGTTATCTTAGCTAGATCTTCTCGATAAGTTACTGCAGCTTCTACACCAGCACATGCTGCTTTATTTGCACTTTTATGTTATGGAGACAGCTGCTTCCATTAAACCTCATGAGACAACCTCTGCTAGCTTCACCTCTCCTCTGCAGCTTCTTCACCTCTCTCAGCCTTTAGAGGATGAGGAGAGTTGGGGCTTTGCTCTGGATAGGCTTCAGCTTAAGGGAATATTGTGGCTGGTTTAATCACCTATCTAGACTCTATAACTTTCCGCATATCAGTAATAAGACTGTTTCACTTTCTTATCGTTTGTGTGTTCACTGGAGTAGCACTTTTAATTTCCTTCTCTTTTTCTTTGCATTCACAATTTGGCCAAGTGTTTGGCACAAGAAGCTCAGCTTTCAACCTACATTAGCTTTCAACATGCCTTCTTCCCTGAACTGAACTTCCTTGAACTGAAACTTAATCATTTCCGGTTTATGATTTAAAGTGAGAGATGAACACTTGGGGTTATTGTAAGGTTATTAATTGACCTAATTTCAATGTTGTTGTGCCTCAGGGAATAGGGAGGCCCAAAGAGAGGGAGAGAGATGGGGGAATAGTGTTTGGTGAAGCAATTAGAACACATATATTTATTGATTAAACTCAATTTTATATGGACAGAGTTCATGATGTCTCAAAAAATTACAATAATTACATCAAAGATCACTGACCACAGATCACCATAGCAAATCGACATGCACACTTTGCTATATTTAAAATGGATAACCAGCAAGGACCTACTGTATAGCAATGGAACTCTGCTCAATGTTATGTGGCAGCCTGGATGGGAAAGGAGCTTGCGGGAGGATGGACAGATGTATATGTATGACTGAGTCCCTTCCGCTGTTCACCTAAAATGATCACAATATTGTTAACTGGCTATACCCCAGTACAAAATAAAATTTTTAAAGCAATTGAATAATAATGAAAAAGTTGGAAATATTACCAAAATATGATACAGAGATGCAAATCAAGCAATGCTATTGGAAAAATGATACCAATAGAATTGCTTGATGTAGGGTTGCCACAAAATTTCAATTTATTAAAAAAAATGCAATGTCTACAAAGAAGCAAAGCACAATAAAATGAGGTATGCCTGTAGAATTCTTATAAAAGAGATCCTAGATACCTCCATCACCCCTCCTGCCTTAGGAAGACACAGTGAGAAGAAGGCTACTTATAACCAGGAAATGGGTTCTCACCAGACACCTAATCTGCTGGCTCCTTGCTCCTGGAATTCTTTGTCTCCAGAACTCTGAGAAGTAAGTGATTCTTGTTTAAGCCACAAGCTTATATGGTATTTTTGCTACAGCAGCCCTAAAAGAGGAAGACCTGGACATTAAACAAAACAGTTCTTATACCAAATCAGTTAAACTTTAAGCATGTTGAAAATTTGTGGAGGCCTACCAGTGTTTGCCTCTCTCAGAGTTAGTTTCAAAGTGCAGGGGGACAGACTGGATTTTGTGTAATTTCCAGTAATGTAGTACAGGATGAGAACCCACGTACCTTTAGTGTTGCAATAATATAAAAAGCCTCAGGAACACCCCAGCCAACACAAGTCCTCAGAGGCAGTCAAGCAAACAGTGTCTGGGGCTGCAGAAACCTGGAAAGAGAGAATCCAGGGTAAACATGACTTCCACGCTGACCATTGCTCTTTTGCTTTCTTGGCAGTTTCATGCTCCCTGTAGCATCGTGCACAGGTAGGTACATACTTCTGATTACTAGAGTTTTCTTTTATCTAATTATGATCCTCAGAAAGTAAGGCTTTAAGAACAAAATGCTTTAAGAACAAACATTTATTTTCGAAACAAAAAAAATTTCATTTAATGTGAACAGGGATGCAAAATGACTTCCATAGCCCTTGGACAACTTTACCTTTACTACCAGTTTCTTTGGCTCTAAAGATTTACGTTTTCTTTTGATTTTAAAAGAAATTGAAATATTTTCACAGGCCCCTAAAATTATTGTGGTCCCCTAGGCACTGCACCTGTTTTGCCTCATGCATAAGTCAGCTTTGATTGAATCAGAGTTTGAATTATTTAGGCTCTATCTCTATTCCTCTAAGGAAGTTGTGATATTTGGATTGGTATAAACATTTGGTTGCTAAAAGTCAGATCTTGTTTTATAACACATTTATTTACATATCTGGATATGAGTTGAATTTTATAGACCAATGTATGGAACTTTCCTATAGCTCAGATGGTGAAGAATCTGCCTGCAATGCAGAGTACCTGGGTTCAATCCCTGGGTCAGGAAGATCCTCTGGAGAAAGGAATGGCAACCTACTCCAGTATTCTTGCCTGGAGAAGCCCGTGGACAGAGGAGCCTGGTGGGCTACAGTACATAGCATCGCAAAGAGTTGGACACAACTGAGGACTAACAGTGCTACTACTGTTACTATATATAAATACATATATACCCAAACCCAGTTACAATTTATATTATATTCCTGGGATCCACAGTTTATAAATATTGTTCATTAACACTGAACTAGGTAACCCATATGTTTTAATTATCATTCTGTTGATGAAGATTCAGACAATAATCATTTCTTTTCTGTTTTGAAGACCCCATGAGGGATCCTAGACCCTCCTGAGAATCTGTTCTACAACAAGTAACATCTTGTTTTCAACATATGGTTTCTGCACTTGAATTTTTTCTTTCATCTTTCATTAGCATTAAAGAATTGTTTTTAAAACACATCTCTGTGAAATAGACATAAGTTTCTATTAATTCTTTCTAAAGATGGTTTCTTTGCTGATGCTGTTATAGCTGACCTCTTGCAAATACCATTATGGTTTCACAGAGGATTCTGCAAAATCAAGTGGAAGAAAAAATGTCATAGGGAGGTTCAACATTAATTTTAAAAACTATAAATATTAGTCTTCACATAGAAAGTTACTGAAAGTAATCAGCAAAAACATTTTCAGTTCAGTTCAGTTGCTCAGTTGTGTCCGGCTCTTTGCAACCCCATGAACTGCAGCACGCCAGGCCTCCCTGAAAGAAAGCAAATGGAAGTCAAAGCCTGGCCAAAAAGTAGTCTTGTTTGCAGTAATCTTCTCCTTAAAATTAAAACTTTTGTGTGTGTGTGTGTGTGGTCCTTAACTCATCATGTTAGAGTTTAAAGAGTATGCAGCAGAGTTGTGCCTTTTAGTGAAACCAGTGCCTATTCCTGTATTGTTTTCACTGCTTTCATTGTGCCAAGTCTGAGTGCACCGCCTCAGTGCCAATGGATGATAGCATGTTCCATTCCTTTCCGTTCAAAATGTGTCAAATAATGAAGAATGGTTCAGAATAGATCACACTGTAAAAGTTTAGAAATCATGTAATTGCTTTTAAAAGTGCTGAGTTATTTTGCATCTGCCAATGAAAAATAACAAGGTTCTGGGTGTTCAGTGGTAAACAAAAATAAGAAATATCTCTGTCTTTATGAAACTTAATGTGGTGCAGATGTCTGTTTAGTTTTGGCTCATGTTCCCTAGCTTCTGAATCCTAGAGCAGTAGTTTCACTTACTTGATATAAACAGATTCTAAATCACTGCCTGGGGATCTGGTTAACCTCCATCCTTTAGAGTTAAAGTAATTGGAGAAGCACCACAGAGTTTCTGAAATAATAAGTTTGAAGTGGGAATGATTATGGCTTCCCTGATTACTCAGCAGTAAGGAATCCACCTGCAATGCAGGAGACTTGCTGAAGACACAGGTTCAATCCCTGAGTTGGGAAGATCTTCTGGAGAAGCAAATGGCAATTCACTTCAGTATTCTTGCCTGGAAGTCCCCATGGACAGAGGAGCCTGGCAGGCTACAGTCCATGGGGTCACAAAGAGTGGAACGTGAACAACTGATTAACAGTGATTGAAGCAACTCTAGGTTTGTCCTGGTTAACTTTAGCAATCTGCATCCAAATTACCCGGGAAACCCCTTTACTGTGACTGCTGGGTCCAGTGGCCTTTGGCAACGTAAGTAAGTGAAGTGCTGCCGTGGCTACTGGAAAATTGTGAAGAAATCCTGTTGGCCCCATTTCAGTTAACCACTGAACTCAAAGGACCATGATTTCAATGGCAAAAGAATACCTAAAAACAGGTGAATAAAGCTTCCCCCAATCTTTTCTTTGTTTAGCTCATTCACAAAGAGACCTCCACTGAGACTTTAGAAAAAGTGGGTGCAGACAGTAGTTGTACAGATCGTTTTGAGAAGAGTTGGTTTGATTTTTCACAATTAAAATTTTCATTTATCATGGAACTACTAAGGAAAACTCAGAAAACTCAGCTCCTCAATTACATGATGGAATCTTACTAACTCCAACCCACCACCTTTTCTGTTGCTGCTGCTTAAATGGTTACTTTCATTTATGCCTCTTCAGTGAAAGGAAAAAACAGCAAAAGCAATTTTGCTTTTTTAATTACTGAAAATGTAGAGTAAAACAGTAAACTTAATACTATTAATTTCTCAAAAAAAAAAAAAGGACAACGAAAAAGTTCCTTTGCTTTTACCTAATTCAATGTTATCAACAGCTTTGAAGGATGAGAAAAATAAATGATAAAAAAGGATAATTTTTCCATTATTTCCAACAACTTATCAGTAGATGTGCTAACTTCAACTAAATAAAATCACAGTTCTAGCCAATTCTGTTGGATTGGCATCCATACAATCCTATCCTTACTGTATTTAGTCTTTCAGGGCTCTCTGGCCACCAATCCACTACACCAGCAGAGCTGAAGACTGGAAATACTGGGAAATTAATGGCTCTGGAAGCAGCCTTTAATGACTCACCAGAGTAGCATGTAAATAGCTCAACTCCCTTGCCCCCCAGGTGGATATGTCCAAAACATGTTTTATTTGGTTTCCAGTGAAGCTCTGGGCTTCCCAGGTGACTCAGTGGTAAAGAATCTGCCTGCCAGTGCAGAAGACACAGGAGACACAGGTTCAATTCCTGGGTTGAGAAGATCCCCTGGAGGAGGGCACAGCAACCCACATCTTGCCTGGAAAATCCCATGGACAGAGGGGTCTGGTGAGCTGCAGTTCATGGGGTCGCAAAGAGTCGGACTGAAGCGATTTAGCACACACGCAGGCAGTGAAGCTCCAATTAACCCATAACTATAAACTAAACTTCATTGATTGCCTTTTTTAATTCACTATTGTCTCCACTTCACCCACTTTGTTCACTGGGATCACTTCCAAAATAAACTACTGAAACTTGAATTCACAACTGAGTGATAGCTTTTGGGACAACCACTCTGAGACAGTAGCTTTGAATGCTATGCAAGGCTGGAAACTAACCATTGTGTTTAGTTTTCTTCTTAATTTCTAAAGTGGGTAAAGTTACGGCATTTCCTATCACCAAGAGAATTTAAGGACATGTAAAATTCCTATAACTTTTTAAATAGTCAAATAAAATAATATTTTCAACTGTAATCTAGTTCAAATATAATAAAACATATGAACATAGATTAACCAAATGTTAACCCAATTATAAAGCAAAAATATTAAGAGAATAATATAATGGCCTGTGCGTGCTAAGTCACTTCAGTCGTCTCTGACTCTGTGAGATCCCATGGACTATAGCCTGCCAGGCTCCTCTCTCCATGAGATTCTCCAGACAAGAACACTGAAATGGGTTGCCATTCCCTTCTCCAGGGGATCTTTCCGATGCAGGGATTGAGCTCTGGTCTAGCAAAACATTTGTATTTATTTTAGATTCTTAATGATGTTCCATTAGAGAGCACTTGATGCTGCCACTCTCATCTTTTCTCTGCTGGCAGCACCCTGCTTATATTGCTTTCATGTTTACTCATTATGCTTGAACCATGAGACTTGTGTTAGGGCAAAATTGCTATAATTTCATTATATTGAACAACAAAATAGCAAGAATTTACCTGATTATGTTCAGTGTCATTGTTTATTGGTCAGAATGATTTACTTTGTACCATAGGTTGTCATTGTACAGTAGACCAGGATCAAGACCATCCCCAAGGGAAAAAAAAAATGCAAAAAAGCAAAATGACTGCCTGAGGAGGCCTTACAAATAAATAGCTGTGAGAAGACGAGAAGCAAAAAGCAAAGGAGGAAAGGAAAGATATACCCATTTGAACGCAGAGTTCCAAAGAATCGCAAGGAGAGATAAGAAAGCCTTCCACAGTGATCAATGCAAAGAAATAGGAGAAAACAATAGACTGGGAAAGACTAGAGATCTTTTCAAGAAAATTAGAGATACCAAGGGAAATTTTCATGCAGAGATGGGCTCAATAAAGGACAGAGATGGTATGGACCTAATAGAAGCAGAAGAAATTAAGAAGAGGTGGCAAGTATACACAGAACTATACAAAAAAGATCTTCACGACCCAGATAATCATGATGGTGTGATCACACATCTAGAGCCAGACATCCTGGAATGTGAAGTCAAGTGGACCTTAGGAAGGATCACTAGGAACAAAGCTAGTGGAGGTGAAGGAAATCCAATTGAGCTATTTCAAATCCTAAAAGATGATGCTGTGAAAGTGCTGCACTCAATATGCCAGCAAATTTGGAAAAGTCAGCAATGACCACAGAACTGGAAAAGGTCAGTTTTCATTCCAATCCCAAAGGAAGGCAATGCCAAAGAATGCTTAAACTACCACACAATTGCACTCACCTCACACACTGGTAAAGTAATGCTCAAAATTCTCCAAGCCAGGCTTCAGCCATATGTGAACCTCGAACTTTCAGATGTTCAAGCTGGATTTATAAAAGGCAGAGGAACCAGAGATCAAATTGCCAACATCCATTCAATCATCAAAAAAGCAAGAGAGTTCCAGAAAAGCATCTATTTCTGCTTTATTGACTATGCCAAAGCCTTTGACTGTGTGGATCACAATAAACTGTGGAAAATTCTGAAAGAGATGTGAATATAAGACCCCTAGACCTGCCTCTTGAGAAATTTGTATGCAGTTCAGGAAGCAACAGTTAGAACAGGATATGGAATGACAGAGTGGTCCCAAATCAGGAACGAAGTACATCAAGACTGTATATTGTCACCTTGCATATTTAACTTATATGCAGAGTGCATCATGAGAAATGCTGGACTGGATGAAGCACAAGCTAGGATCAAGATTGGCAGGAGAAATATCAATGATCTCAGATATGCAGATGACACCACCCTTATGGCAGAAAGAGAAGAAGAACTAAAGAGCCTCTTGATGAAAGTGAAAGAGGAGAGTGAAAAAGTTGGCTTAAAGCTTAACATTCAGAAAACCAAGATCATGGCATCTGCTCCTATTACTTTATGACGGATAGATGGGGAAACAGTGGAAACAGTGGCTGACTTTATTTTGGGGGCTCCAAAATCACTGCAGATGGTAATTGCAGCCATAAATTAAAGGTTGCTTACTCCTTGGAAGGAAAGTTATGACCAACCTAGACAGCATATTAAAAAGTAGAGACATTACTTTGCCAACAAAGGTCTGTCTAGTCAAGGCTATGGCTTTTCCAGTAGTCATGTATGGATGTGAGAGTTGAACTGTAAAGAAAGCTGAGCACCGAAGAATTGATGCTTTTGAACTGTGGTGTTGGAGAAGACTCTTGAGAGTCCTTTGGACTGCAAGGAGATCCAACCAGTCCATCCTAAAGAAGATCAGTGCTGGGTGTTCATTGGAAGGACTGATGTTGAAGCTGAAACTCTAATACTTTGGCCACCTGATGTGAAGAGCTGATTCATTTGAAAAGACGGTGATGCTAGGAAAGATTGAGGACAGGAGGAGAAGGGGACGACAGAGGATGAGATGGTTGGATGGCATCACTGACTCAATGGACATGAGTTTGAGTAAACTCCAGGGATTGGTGATGGACAGGGAGGTCTGGCATGCTGTTGTCCATGGGGTCGTGAAGAGTTGAACATGACTGAGTGACTGAACTGAACTGAACTGATAGATTGTCATTATTTTATTCAAATAAATGTTTTTGTCATTGCTATTTTATTTATTAAACTTTAAAAAATATGTTTATTCATATGCTCCCCAAAAGTTTCCTTTATTCCCACCATTTTGGTAGTTGGTAATATACCTTTTTACTCCATTCTCTCTACTTCCTTCTTTTCTTTTTTCCCCTCTCCCCTCTTTCCTTCTCTTTTCTTTCCTCCCTTTTTTTCCTTGTAAATGTAAAATTTTTAGAAAGTTTTTGTTTATTTTTTGACTTAGAAAATCTAAAATCTCTTTTGGAAACTGTTATTCTTTTATTTTCAAAATGTAGAGCTAGTTCCACAGAGGATTTATACACTTGAATCTCTTAGTTTGGGAAGTTTGTCTTAAGTCCCCATAAGGAGTTATTTGGAAAAATCCTTAGAGTTTAGATACTTGTTCCCAAGGCTGACTTCAGACTATCCGTCAACCAATGACTACCCTTTCCAAGGCACTACACTTCTTAGGCTTTCAGCAGAAGGGGAGAGGAAATAGAATTGATGATGAGATTATCAGTCAGCCAAGGAAATGAAATTTGCACATATGAAGGGAAAAAACCCTCTGATTATATGATCCTGGGCATAAATTTACTAGCTTTTATTGTGTATCTAGTTTGTGCCATATTGTTGCTTTTCAGTCACCAAATCATGTCTGATTCTCTACTACCCCATGAACTGCAGCATGCCAGGCTTCACTGTCCTTCATTATTTCTCTGAGTTTGCTCATCACAAACTCATGTCCATTGAGTCAGTGGTACCATCCAATCATCTTTTCCTCTGTCACCCCCTTCTCCTCTTGCCCTCAATCTTTTTCAGCTTCATGGTCTTTTTCAGTCAATCAGCTGTTTGAATCAGGTGGCCAAAGTATTGGAGCTTCAGCTTCAGTCCTTCCAATGAATATTCAGGGTTGATATCCTTTAGGATTGACTGGTTTGATCTTATTAACTGTCCACAATAATTCCATAAAGTGGATGAAATCTCTATTAATGAGAAAATTGAGGCTCAAAGAGCTTTAATAGCTTGTAGAATTTATCTAAGTAGCAACAGGATAAGAAAGCCAGGTAGATGGTCAAATGAAAGATATCCTGGTTGGATCTAGTCAGGATGTTTAGTTCCAACTGCTATGCTGTTATCATTCTATCTTCAGGATACTCAGACTAAATTATAATATGTTTTACAGATCATAAGGCATAATGTAGATATTATAAGGTTTGAATTAGCCAGGGTATTGATTGTGTCAATTATCTTGGATACATAGCACTTGAAGAGTTTGTTTTCACCTTTGCTGATTCTTGCTGTTGTTTGTTTCAAGACAGCTTTGTGAAATTACATCTATAGTTAACTGAGGTTTGAAAATTTAACCATGGGACTTCTGCTAACAACCAGGCTTCAAACAGGTGGCTTTTTCTTCCTTAGGTCCAGTTTTTCTTAATTTTGAATCTACAGTGCATCCAAAGCATACTGTCCAACTGGAGTGATTATTAGCATTATGAGACAGTCTGATTATTATCCATTTTCTCCCAGATAAAAGACTGGCTTGACAAGTCAGTTGGCAGTAGGCAATAAGAGGAATATCTATTTTAATAATGGCTTTCAGAAGCCAAAATGCTTTTCTTCATAAATGCTTTCCATATCCTGACAAGGAATGAACTTTTTTCAAGGGTTATAAGAGCAAATAAAGTCATACTGTGAGGAAATAAGGCACACAACTATGGGCTTGAAACATAAATCTAAAGACTTCTGTTTCCATCAAATGGAACAGGTAGCTAGATTGACTCCTAAAGGTAATTTTCAAAGCTGTATTAATATTATTTTAAGCCACCTTTGAATCTGTCAATAAACTGATGAAAACATAAGGCAAACAAGCAAGAGAATGAGTGGAAGTTGGAATGCTCATTGTGTGTTGTGTACATTTGTCTAATTATCATTGTTCTATACCTTGTCTGCGTATATGCAATCCTCATAATAACTCAAAATAGGTAGTGTCATTTTAAGATTTAACAGATGAAGGAACCAAGGCACAGAGAAGTTAAGTGATATGCTTGTGGTTACATAGCTAGGAGGCTCAAGGCTGGATAAAAATTTAGGTATTCTTGTATGTCTACAGACTTACAGGCACATTAGAGTTGATGAGAGTAGTCTGGTGCAATAGTTAGGAGAAAGAGTGAAAACTCTGAATAAAGGTAGAGCAGATTGAAAATTAATCCTATTAAGACCTAGTAAAGTCAGAGATAATTTAGGTGCATCTGAAATGTGTCACCAACATCAGTTTAAAACATGATAAAATTTCATTTTTCCACAATAAGTTTTCAGCTTATTCAATTAATTAAAGCAAGAAGAAAATGACAATCTATTACAAAATGTGGGAGAACAAATTTAAGTGAGAAGATGCTAATGCTTTTTGCCTAACAAAAATGCAAATTAAACCACAATGAAGTACTAAGAAACAATGTATCAAACAACTCTGAGCATTAGTATATGGAAAAAGGAGAACACACACATTGCCCAAAGAAAAATGTAAATTCATATAACCACTTTGCAGATGATTAAGTAGCTTTCTAAATTACTTTCTACCAGCAACAGACCATCTGGATACATAGACAAGATATATTTGACAGAGAATGAGGGGTACTGAGCTTCATGGGAACTGTCTAAGGTGGTAAGAAGTTGGCATCTATGAATGCCTACTTTTAAAGTACTTTTAAAAAGATGGTATTACCCTGAATCTAAAAGCTAGAATTTGCAACTGTGTGATAATGTACATGTTATAACTTTTGAGGTCCCCAAAGCAAGGTGTATTATTGAGAAGATAAAATTCCTTGAATAATCTATAGAATTAAAGAAAGAGATCTGGTGACTCTGGTCATACAGATCTAAAATTTATAGTAGGAAGAAGGTACATTGACAAGACTATTTTAACTCTCTTTAAAGTACAGGTATATTACTGCCACAGCATGCTAATATCTCAATAGAAGGGAGAGATGGGGGAAAAATAAAATATACTTCTTTTCTCTCCTGCATGTCATTATAGAAAATCCCATGAGTTGGATCTAAAAAGCTTTTATTTAGGAGAAGCTCAAGTAATCAGCAAATAGAAGGATATACTAGAGGGGAAGATTTGTGTTGGGGTTGAAGTATACTCTGTAGATGAAAAGTATACTGGGTTTATGAAAGGGAAGCAAGTAATGGTAATGTTGAATAACTGAAGTCTATTAAACAATTTTGGATAATTATTTTTGGTAGAGACCAAGGGTATAAGAACCTCTATTAAAGAAAAGTTGACCAACACAATTACTTTGAAATCTCATCATATATACATTTTGAGTTGTCCTAGTGAAAAAGAGTCCCAGGAAAAACTTGACTGACAGTGGGTTTCTGTACTTTTATTGGTCAGCAAAAGTTGGCTGTTAAGTATTTATTTGCCAAGCCTTGATATGAACTGTTTAGCTTGTTGTGAAGCCCTGGTTTCATAGTGAGATTATGAGATGGTAATGCTAGGTACCAAAACCAGTTGAAAGGAAGAAGAAAACCACATTTTCCTCCTCAAAAAGATTTTTAATGAACTTTAATAGATGCTTCTGGGCTAATCTGAGTACTCCCAGTAGGATTTAGTACCTAAGAAGATGATCTGTGCTGAAACTCACCTGGAAGAGCTCTGGCAATGGGTGGTAGCAGAAGAAGCGGGTGCCTCTATTTTCAGATGCAGCACCAGAAACAAATACTTTCGTTAGAGCAATCAGTTTTTTTAGGCGTTCAGGGGATCGATGAAGCAATCTGTGGTATTCCTATCCAGTGAGGAATAGCTATGTTGCCTTTGCCAGCTTCATTCTATTGTGAAATTCAGTTGACATTTTTTCCCAGCTATGAGTCCTCTGGGCCAGACTTTCTGGCACCTGAGGAAATTCTTTGAGATAACCAATTTCCATCTCTCTCTGCAACTTTAATGAAGCATACTTTTCCTACAAAAACTGTATGCATTTAAAATGAACAATTTTATGGTCTTTGGTATACATGTATGTTTACGAAATCATCACCAGATTGTTCCATCACCAAAAACATTCATCTTGGTAATTAAAATATCCGTCACCCTCAAAAGTTTCCTCATTCCCCTTTGTCATCTGTCCCTCTAACCCTACCTCTCAAGTCCTGAGGAAAACACTAGTCTGCTCAGAGACTCCCAAGAAGAGTGGTTCTATGGATTAAGGTGAAGCTGCAAGAGCTAGCTCAAAAGTTATGCCCTATCACTTGTTTCACATCCTATTTGTCAAGGAAGTCACTGATGTCAACTCAGATTCAGAGGAGGGTAATTAGATTCTGCCTCTCAATGGAAGGAGTAGCAAAAAAATTCTTAGCCCTTTTTAAATTACTGCAACAGGACTGAAAACCACTACAATAGGCTAACCTCCCCATTTTGTAGGTAGACTTACCGAAGTACAAAGTTTTGATGTGACCACAACTTTGAGTAAACACAATTAACTCTAAAATCCCAAATAGGATGCTCAGGACTGAAAACTTTGAGTCAAAAACTTTGTTAGATACCTGCCACGTTGTTTTAGCCTCTCAATAAAAAAAAAAATTACCTTTTGCTGTCTTCTTAAAACTTCCAAGGAGAAAGTATTCCAATTTTTATCCACTTCCTATGCAGGCTAGAAAAAGGAAAAACATAATCTTCAAGGTGCATGGGAAGCATTCACAGACCCCATTTTAAAAAGGGATGTGATCATTGCAGATACTCTGCATTCTGGGGGTTCTGCCATCCTTCAGTCTCACAATTTCATATTGCAGACCTGTTTAGGATATTACCAAGAAAGAAGAACTGCACTTCAAAACATCCTGGAAAGATTTAGATCATTAGAGAAAGTGTGGTCACAGATTGACTTTTCAGGAATCAGGTATTTATGAAAAAGTTCTCTATATCTATTGAACAACAAAGTGCACGTAGCTAACATTACTGCACTATACGCTTAAGCGTGGTCAAGGGTATAAAGTTGATGGCATGTGCTCTTTATCACAATTTAAAAAAAACAGGAGGCAAATTCCAAGATGATTTTGGAGTCTAAGACATACATTAAGGATCAAAACCTAAGAAAAAAGGGGGAGGGAGCAGAACTGGACAGAAGAAAACAGTTAAACTGTTCTGCAAGCCCTACATAGACTTAGCCCGGAGAACAAGCCCCAGAGCAAATAATGTCACCCCACCTGGAGCTGAGATGACCCACCTTTGTACTCTCACTGAATCACTGAACGCAGGCTGACCCAGGAAGGCCATGACCTTGGTCAAAGCAGCTCCCTGCCCCCAGACAGCAAAGTTCTTCCATGAAGTGGGGATCAGGCCATGGAACCCCATGTCTACGCCAACACTGGAAATAGGAAATTCAAACAATATAGGGAGAAAGTAGCGTTTCTGCTTCTGAGGATGTTGTCTGTGATCCCTGAAAGAAAAATATAGGACGCATAATTCAGTGAAAATTCCAGCACACTAAATAAAATTCAAGAGTATTTAGCACTAATTTTAGCTTGAAAAATATGTGCTCCTTAGTTTCACACACACACATACACACACACAAATTATCTTTTAGCATGACTGAAAGGTCAAAAATAGATCATAGGGGCATAAGTACCAGGTATGTCATTATTTATGCTTTGTAATTTCTCTACTGTTGAGTTTGTTCATAATATTATCAGTTCTTAGGTTCTCTTCCAGGATTATTGCCTTTTTCCGTTATTTTGTGCATTTATATACAGAGTCCCCAATCCAAAATATGCTAATAACATACAATTTGAAGCTTTAAAACATTCCTAAACGGTGATACATTGATTTACTTCGTGTCATTTTTCACTTTCACACAGAACAGCTTTTTTTTCATATCTTCAACCAGAATATTTTGAGGCTTCCTAAGATCTCACTTGCTCTCTGCAGGAACTTAGACAAATTATTTATTCCTGCGAAACATCGGCTGCCTCATCTGTAAAATGGCGATATGATGGCATTTACTTCACAGGATTTTTGTGAGCATAAAATGATTTACTATATTAATATATAGATGTTTATGTCAGTGGCTGGGACATAAAAACAAGTCAACTTAGTGTAACACTGGTAATCATTCTTTCATTAGTAAAAATCGGCCATTGCCATATGGAACCCTTTTGCAAAATATATTTGTTGAAAGGTAGCAATTTAGTAATTGAAATAAAATTTCTGACCCCAGGGTTCAGCCTCCAGGACTTTTCTAAATCCGTCACAAGGTGGCCCCAAATCCATATCCCTTCAGGGATCTGTATTCATGGAAAATGAATCAAACAGTAAGAATTTACTACTGCAAAAATTTATGGTAATAATAATAATTGAAAGTGTAGGTGGTTTACTTAATAATCAATTGTCCACAGGTTGGAAGAAGATAGAAAAGCAAGTCTCATATGTTTGAAATGGGCAAAAAGGCTGTTAAATTTGTCTATATATTTTTCTTCAAGGCTAGTCTCAATAGAAGTGGTTAATGAATTACACTTGACATTGAACACTTCAAATAGTGCGTGTCCTAGCCTGCTTGGATGAGAAAAATCTCTAATCTTTACTTTTTCCCTCTTTTATAAGTTGGTTAGTTAGCAATTATTTATTTTTTGGTTTTTACCCAAAATACTTGCAAAGCAGTTTCAGAACACTTTCCTCTTTATTTTCTTCTACCTGAAACACAGAGAAAAGCTATAAATTATAAATCATGTAAGATCCTGTCAGGAAAACCACAGATTAAAGGTTTTATAAGATCATGACTAATTCATTATTTCTTCCTCTTATTTCCTTGAGGTCTTAAGATGGAGCCTCAAAGACTTCCTTCAAGACAGTGAAAAATGCTTTCCAGACTAGATAATGTAATTCTAGGAGAAATGCTTGGCAATTGATTGCAGTTGGTAGATAAATAAATCATAAAATAATTAATACAGTGACCATTTAAGAACTACCTTGGGCTTCCCTGGCGGCTCAGACAGTAAAGCGTCTGCCTGCAATGCGGGAGACCTAGGTTTGATCCCTGGAGAAGGAAATAGCTACCCACTCTAGTACTCTTGCCAGGAAAATTCCATGGATGAAGGAGCCTGGTAGGTTACAGTCCATGGGATCACAAAGACTTGGACACGACTGAGCAACTTCACTGGTTCACTGGTTACTGTGGTATAGAGGTTAGAAATATCCATCACCCTCAAAAGTTATAGATAAGAATCAAAAGTTTGGTATTCTAGTTAATTCAATAGTGTTAGACACTATTGTGTTAGAATAGTGTTAATTCATAGCTTGAATAAGTCACTTCAAGATAATCAAACTTTCCTCATGGAGGTTTTTAGGAGATTTGAAGTCGGTCACATGTGCTTGTAAAGTGCTGAACATTTTGCCTGGAATATGAAAGAAAAAGTGAAAATGTTAGTCAGTCAGTCATGTCCAACTCTTTGCGACCCCATGAACTGTGGCCCACCTGGCTCCTCTGTGCATGGAATTCTCCAGGCAAGAATACTGGAATGGGTTGTCATTTCCTTCTCCAGGGGAGCTTCCTGACCCAGGGATTGAAACCAGATCTCCTGAAGTGCAAGCAGATTCTCTATTTTCTGAGCCACCAGGGAAGCCCTGCCTGAAACATGGTAAGGACATAATAGTACTTCTGGTTACCATCACTGCTTTCACTTGTGATACCATGGGATAACGGAAAGAATTAATTTAATCTTCAGTGGAAAGATCCAAACACATCTCCAGTAGTATTTCTCAACTGATTCTGAATTCAGCTTTAAAACCCAGCTCTAAACAGTGCACCATCTTCCATGTTGGTTGGTTTGGTTTTGCAGAGCAAGATGGGGTCAGCAGTATAGTTAGCCCAGCATTGCTAGGGAGTGTGTAGCCCGGAATTTAGCAAGGTGGTCTGAGTATACACTTTAGATAAAAATACAGAAAACTATATTTTCTTGAGTGAGCTTATAGGCTTTTCAGAATAATTGAAAAAGAGTTGATGTGCATGCTCTATTATATATTTGATTTTTGTCTCAGGAAAATAAGCAGAAATAAAATGAAACTGTTGAACTTACTAATGTACAGAAGTTTTTTCCTGCATCCTGTAAGAAAGTAATTTAGACAGTCTAGTTGTAGTATAGATAAATAACAATTAATAATTAAATGTGACTCACCATATGCCCAGGATTTCCAACTAAATGTTTTATGTGGGTTGTTAAAATTCTATTCTTAGTTGCTTTATGGCTAGTGCTTGCAGGCAGTCATCAAGACAAAGACATTAAACAGCATTTGCAATACTAGATGGAGGACACATGTTTCATATTCTCTCTACACTTTAGAGAAAGCTGTTCAGTTAAGACATGGTCACTTTCATCAAAAATGTACACCTAAAACATTTCAAGATGAACTCAAATGCAATATTCAAACATAATCTTTTGAAACTTACCAAAACTAAAGTGCACTTTCAAAGACCAATTTTACAGTTGGAACAAAGATTAGCATAAATGGTTATATATGTTGCACACATATACCAAGCATTCTGTTGCATATTTCATCTAATTGAAATGATAATTTTATAAGTATTATCCCCATTTAACATATGAGGTAGCCAAGAGCTTGATATGCTAGATTAATAGTTTCCAAAATGTTGACTATATGCTATTTTATTGTGCAACAATTAATAAAAAGAAATATTTACAAAAGATGAAAAATATAAAGCATTATGAAAAGCATAACAAAAAGACTCATGAATGCACACTGTGAGCAGCAAAGCTAGAACCTTATCACTACTATTAAATCTATGTGCTTCTTCACTGACCTGTCCCTCTGTTTCCCATCAAAGTCAATTATAATACTAAACTTTGACTCATTCTTACAGCTAGAAGTGTAACTATTTTCTGAAACTAGTCTAGGCATTAATTTATTTATAGATTCTCTTGGTTTACATAAAACTGCAGCAGTGTTCAGGCAGTTATAGATTTATTGTAAACATGGTAACCATAATTTTCAGATTTTGTACTTTCTACTTAGGATTCATCTGTTGTTTTTCTGGTTTCAACTTAGTACTTACACATGCTTTCTGGACAATCACTTACTTTACAACGATTTGATCAGAAAACTCAATTTACCATTGTCCTTTAAAATAGCTTTCTTAAAACTGTCCAAAATTTGAGGCTGAACAAGAATAGCATCAAATGCACGTTTTCATAATTTCTTTTACTTGTTTGTTATGTTGTCAAAGGGAATGTTGAGAATGCAGTAAAGCAAAATAATTATTTTCTGCTGTTTATGTGCCAGAACCATCAGATTACAGAAATAGCTCAACTTTTACTTTGGTTACTCTCATGGCGTACCTTCTATTTGCCAGGCATTGGCTATAGGCCTTATGCATAATATAGCATTTAATATTTCTATCTGAATTGTTAATAATATTGATAAGATGGACCTTCCTTCCTCTGATCAAATATTTATTAAGAATCTACCAAGTGGTGAAAGCTATACTGAAATCTGGAGATTCAAATATGAAAGGATATGATCCAGGATGTAAGAGACTACACAATACTAAGAGGATATGAATATGTTTATTTTTAAATCCATTTAATAAATCATTTACAAAAACCAATGGAATCTGGAATATAATGGAGTCCTAAAGAAATGTATGCAGGCACTATTGGTGTCTGGAATTCTGGATTGTGACCCTTGGTGATAGGCAGCTGCTGCTTTGAGCAAGTGTCAGCGAAGGGGAGGATGGTGGACACCTCCTCTATCCCATGTCATCACCAACAATACTCACACACTGAATTATAAGGGGGTAGTTGCGGAGCACTTTAACGAAGGCTTGAGAGCAACCGAAGGGAAAGTATGAGATAAGCCTGAAATAGCCTCTCAAACTAGACAGTAGGGAGATGTTCGGAAACTGAGAGGTATGTGTCACAAGAATCATTTTTTCATGTACTGTATGATAATTGTAAAGGATCAATATTTTAGGATGTGAATCCTAATATTTTTAATATACTGGTAATTAAGTATGGAGGGGGGATGTGTTCAAACATTCATGTATGTGTTTGGGTATGTAGTAATATAGAGAGTTTTCGTTTTTTACAGCTTTTTAAATTAACCTTTTTCTCTTTTTTTCTAGGCGGGGACCAGACTCTACTGGGAAAACTGGGATGAGCTGATGGGAGGAATTTTGTCATCTTTGTGCTAACCTAGACATACACTATGAGTTCATCAGGGAAAATTGCAAAGTCATGATTGTTAAGCAGTTTTTCTTTTTGGTACCATCCCACCTTCATTCCCAAGCTTCTTTGCTTCTCCCTTGTTCTTGCATCTTGGCACCTACAGCTTTATCAGTGCTCTCTGGCAAACCAGAGCCTGCTCTCTAGAGCCTCCTGTCTCTCCTTCCAAATAAAAATTACTTCCACTCCTCCTCCATATCCACTCCTACTTCAGTGTTGCAGATAAAATAGTCATTGATCTGGTTACAGTGCTTGATGATAAGATAAATGAATGGGCCATAGCTTTTATCAATGAACATTAAAGAGAATTTGCAGAACTATAAGCCATCTCTGTTAGAAAAATGTGCTCAATCATTAAGTCATGTCTGACTCTTGTAACCCCATGGACTGTAGCCCACCAGGCTCCTCTGTCCATGGGATTCTCCAGGCAAAAATCCTGGAGTGGGTTGCCATTTCCTTCTCTAGGGGCTCTCCCCACCCACTCCTCCCCCAGCCACCAGGGATGGAACCCATGTCTCCCCACCCTCCACACATATACTCCCCTGCTGAAAGTAAAATGAAAGAAAGGAGCTTTTCCATCACATACAATTCCTTGCTTCCACTCATCTCCTCCCTTCCCCTACCTATATTTTCACACACACAGAGTTTTAGTGTGGGAGAGGTTTGTGTGTATGTTCTAACAGAATACTCTTAAATGCCAAGCTCCACTTCCCAGAAGTGTCCTGTAGATTGACCCATGGATTTATGCAAAGGAATGAAACCTTGCTATTAGAACGGAGTATGATATGGACTTGGCCAGGATGAAGTTTAGAAAATGATGTAAAAAACTAATATGTCATTCAATATTTTAAATGATTTTGTTTCTCTCAGTTATAAATAATTTAATCACCCTGCATCAGAATTCAACTATTAAACAGAAGGATGAAACATCACTCTTAACTTCTATTGTAGTCAAAGCATATTTCCAACCACATCAAAATAACACAACTCACAGAAATACTTCTGATTTTAAACACAGGACGGTGCAATGGAATTAGCTTAATTCTAATTTAAGCTTCTAAAAGGCTCCTAGAACTAACTCTGTCACTCTTAGTCTGGCATATAGTTGGGTGGCTCCATTACAGATGGAAAAACTGCCCAGAGAGGGTAGGAGGTTACTCAACGTAATAAGTAGAATCATAAAAAGAAACCAAGGGTCTCTGACTCATAGTCCAGTATTTTCTAAAGGCAGACCACACTTAGATCTTTAGATTCATTGCCAACAAACACAACTAACCATAGGGACTGAGATCAGGCCACTTGGGAAAAATATACAAGAGCTGTAACCTCTTGAGCAAGCGTAAAGCATATCCCAGAAATATGGTGACTCATTTTGTTTGGCTTCCCAGGTGGCTCAGTGGTAAACAATCTGCCTACCGATGCAGAAGATGCAAGAGAATCCATCTGCCAATGCAGGAGATATGGGAGACGTGGGTTCGATCCCTAGATCAAGAAGATCCCCTGGAGTAAGAAATGGCAACCCACTCCTATATTTTTGCCTGGGAAATCCCATGGACAGAGGGGACTGGTGGGCTATAGTCCATGGTGTCTGACAAAAGAGTCAGACACTGTTGAGTGACTGAGCATGCACACACACAAATTTGTTCATTGCCAGGTAACCCTAAAGGGAGGTGAGGGGCAGAGCATCAGGAATTGCATTATCACCATCCTGCAACAAAACCAGGATGCAGGATATTGATGGTTGTGTCCAAAAACAGAAAACAATATAAGACCAAAGGAATGCAAACCAAGGAACTTTGATGTGGACAACTGGGTTATGGAAAGATAAATAGTAAACAGTCTATGGAACTCCCAGAGTGTTTCTTTTCTTTATTTATGTATTTTTTAAAACTTTTTATTTAATATTGGAGTATAGTCAATTTGCAATGTTGTGATAGTTTCAAGTGCAGAGAAGAGCAGCTGAACTGTACATGTATTCATTCTGCCCCAAACTCGCTTCCCATCCAGGCTGCCACATAACACTGGGCAGAGTTCCATGTGCTACACAGTAGGTCCTTGTTGGTTATCCATTGTAAGTATAACAGTGTGTACATGTGGATGAAAGAGATGTATTTTTTTTTTTTATTAGTTGGAGGCTAATTATTTCACAACATTTCAGTGGGTTTTGTCATACATTGATATGAATCAGCCATAGAGTTACACATATTCTCCATCCCGATCCCCCCTCCCACCTCCCTCTCCACCTGATTCCTCTGGGTCTTCCCAGTGCACCAGGCCCGAGCACTTGTCTCAAGCATTCCACCTGGGCTGGTGATCTGTTTCGCCATAGATAGTATACATGCTGTTCTTTCAAAACATCCCACCCTCACCTTCTCCTACAGAGTTCAAAAGTCTGTTCTGTACTTCTGTGTCTCTTTTTCTGTTTTGCATATAGGGTTATCATTACCATCTTTCTAAATTCCATATATATGTGTTAGTATGCTGTAATGTTCTTTATCTTTCTGGCTTACTTCACTCTGTATAATGGGCTCCAGTTTCATCCATCTCATTAGAACTGATTCAAATGAATTCTTTTTGTAGACAAAATAATTAAAAAAATTTTTTTTTCTCTCTCTCTTTTTAAAAGAATTGCCATAGATTTTGCTTTCCTAAGATCAGAATCTAAACAAGGCTTTGGGTCCTGGTAGTTCATCTGTGAACAGATGCAGGACATTAGAGAAAAGAAACAGAGACATGGAACAGGGAAGTGTGTAAAGTCAGTGTAAGCAAGCATGTCTCATTGAGTTGCTGCTGTGGACAACAGTAACCATTTCCCTGGAGCTTCCAGGAAGCAGACAATGTTGGGGGAATTGAGAATATTCTCCTTGAAAGGTCTGGAGTCTGGAGTAGATAACCATCAGTTCTCCTCATCCAGCCAGTGGTTGAGGATGGCTCCCAGGGGCCCAGGGGCATTCACCCTCCCTTCCTCACCCCCGCTCCCCCACACCCCGACTCCAGGCCAGCTGTTTCTGCACGCTAGTCAGGCACACGCCTACTACCTTAGTGAAAGCTGTGAAAGTGGAATGCAGAAAGATGCCTCTCTTGATGTGGGAAGTTCCCAGTGCAAGGTGCTGCTGGGATTACTGCCTGGAGCTCTTCCCCACTGCAGTGACCAAAATCAGAGGAACACTGAGGGGTATGTGATATAGAAAACAATAGAGGTACACGCCTCCCAGCTCTCAACCTAAGACGTTTTCTTTCTTTGGGGGGTAACTGGAATAATAGGGTTGTAAACAAGATTAGGAGAATGGGATGGAGACTGGCTTGATCTCAAAGAAGCATCTAGCGATTTGAACTAAATTATTTTTGAGTGGCTATTCTCTGTTATTTTGAGTTGCTATTCTCTGTTTTATCAGAACACTAGCAAATTTTCACTTTGAATAAGTCAAAGCTCATTATCCTAATTCTCTCTGAACATTTTTTACTTTGAAAATTTCTACTGCCAATAGCCAGATCCAAAGCATTGACTATTAGAGTAGCTCTCCCTGGTGGCTCAGAGGGTAAAGCATCTGCCTGCAATGCAGGATACCCGGGTTCAATCCCTGGGTTGGGAAGATCCCCTGGCGAAGGAAATGGCAACCCATTCCAGTATTCTTGCCTGGAGAATCCCATGGACAGAGGAGCCTGGCGGGCTATAGTTCACAGGGTCGCAAAGAGTTGGACACAACTGAGCGACTTCACTTTCTGTAGGTCATCAGGGCGTCCCTGATAGCTCAGTTAGTAAAGAATCCACTTGCAACGCAGGAAACCCTGGTTCGATTCCTGGGTCAGGAAGATATGCTGGAGAAGGGACAGTATTCTTGGGTTTCCCTTGTGGCTCAGCTGGTAAAGAATCCACCTGCATTGTGGGAGACCTGGGTTCAATCCCTGGGTTGGGAAGATCCCCTGGAGAAGGGAAAGGCTACCTATTTTGTATTCTAGCCTGGAGAATTCCATGGACTCTATAGTCCATGGGGTTACAAAGGATTGGACACGACTGAAAGACTTTCACTTACTTACTGACTTTATAGGTCATCATGGTTGCCCAACAGAAAGAACTTCCAGGTGATTCTGCACATTTCATCATCAAATTCAAAATAGGGGCAACTCCTAGAGATGCATTCAAGGAGCATCTACAGGGACTTCAACTGTAGTATAATTTTTTATTTCCTAAAGCGGAACAACCATTTACTAGATTATTTTTACACCATTCTTAACTTCTAAAATAGTTTATAATAATTTTTAAGCTACTCAGTTGAAAAGAAAGAAAGGATTATACCCTTCTTTATGATTATTTACCTGTCAAGACTGAGAATGTCTGATTAGCTCTACAGCCGCCTATGAATGGTAATCAGTAAAACAATAGAATAGATCACGCAGAGATTTCATGCAAGTTCTTTTGTTCATTTACTTAACAGGAAAGAATTATTACATGATTGAGAAGCAGTGATGAATATTCTTCCAAAATAAGTTTTTGCATGATATATGACCTCTCTTTAAACTTCTGCCTGGCTGATACCTTACACCATACTTTTCTTCACAAAGTAGATGCACACATCTCTCCTTCCAGAGTCGGTCATCAATCTACCTTTGACTTTCCCGTGGTATTTTCCTTTTTCCTTCTCCTTATTTACTAATCAGTTCAATTCAGTCGCTCAGTCATGTCTGACACTTTGTGACCCCACGGACTGCAGCACATCAGGCTTCCCTGTCCATCACTATTTACTAATAGTCGAACCTTTTTTTTTCTTTTTAACATATTTTAAAATGTATTGTATTTTTGGCTGAGCTGGGTCTTCAGTGCTGTGTGGGCTTTGCTCTAGTTGCCGTGAGCAGGGATTCCTCTTGATTGCAGTGTACTGACTCTTCCATGGGGTGGCTTCTCTTGTTTCAGAGCACCGGCTGTAGGTGCGTGGGCTTCAGCAGTTGTAGTGCATGGACCTAATTGCTCTGCAGCATGTGGAATCCTCCAGACCAGAGATCGAACCTGGGCCCCCTGCATTGGCAGGTGGGTTCTTATCCACTGTACCACCAGGGCATTCTGAACTTGTATTTTTAGATTGCCAGGAGATGGGTGCTTATATTCAATATGATATTGTCTTTGTTAATACACTCATAACCTTACCAGTCAACTTGACTTGCCTCCAGTTATGTCCTATAAATCATAATCTTTTGCTCACATGTTCAGCACTGTCTAATTTCTGAGCATTCACTAATTCACTAATCTCTGAGAATTCACTTTAGAAGGTGGAATTGATGCTCTAGAATTTGCAATACTGCTGCCTACATAGCTTCTTTTGAAATTTTCAGGAGGGTGATACATTAATTTTGAAGCCTTCTGACATGACATAGATATTTTATATTATAGATATAAATAAATATAATAGATATTTTGTATCATCTCACTCACTGTGTCCTCAACATTTCTATTATAGTGTTGTAATCAATATTTGACTAACATTTATTTCAAAGTTATGTAAGACTCTTGAAACAACTCCGCAGGAAGAAAGAGATAAAAACAATAACAGGTCCTGCAAATCAATATTGCTCTTTTAAAAAAAACTGCATGCTAATTTCCAAGGAAATGGCAACCATTAGTATAGGTAGTTGCATCTTTTAATAAGTATCATCTTGTTTACTGGTGAGTAAAATTATAAAGGAAATTATGGGCTTTTCAAACTCCTCCATGTCCCTATTGGAATATAAAAACACATTCCTGAACAACCGTAGGATTTCCATAAGCTGATGAAAAGATTACTCAGGAGGTGAAATACTCTAGGCCACAAACCACTTACATATGACTGCCTTAAAATTATGTAAATGCCCTATTTTAAAAGCGCTCATATCATCAAGAAAATAAATTTATTGTGCAAAAGTCATTTAATCCCTGACTCTTCCCTGAAATGTCTGCAGGCAATTCACTGAATTCAATTTCATGAAACACTGTTCTGAAGGAGATTCGTAGATTTCAAACAGATTTATTATAATGACTGTAAACATTCTTTTGGATTCATTTTCTTTGATGTCCTCATGCAGAAAAAAATTATACATCAATATAAGAACTTTTTCCTAGTGTGCATTCTATTGGTTGCTTACAGTTCCCTGATGAGCAAATCCCAGTGTATCTGACTCCAGCCATGTTTGTGGCCACTTAACCAGACTCTGTAGATTGGGACCTGATCCCCAGTTATTTCTATGGTCTAAAGACTGGTCCAAATTTTCACACACATGGTTCCATTAATTATGTGGACACAGGCCTTGAGCAAAGAGTATCACCAGATGAAATGAATGGACTATATTGTGGTTGAATTGGTGAGCCCAGCAGAAGGTGATGAAAACACTGAATTGGCAACAGATCTTAAAAGCAGCAACATACAGCACTCCACCCTGGATAACATCTCTATTGAGCTGTTACTCAACACAAACTGATGAATGATCTTGACAATTACTGTAAAATTCTGATCCTTAAATGTGCAAATATGTATTGTGAATGACAAAGATGCAATTAGTCCATTCCTTTGTGAAAGTGAAAGTCGTTCAGTCTGTGTCTGACTCTTTGCAACTGTATAGTCCATGGAATTCTCTGAGCCAGGATACTGGAGTGGGTAGCCTTTCCTTTCTCCAGGGATTCTTCCCTGGAGAAACCCAGGGATGGAACCCAAGTCTCCTGCATTGCAGGCGGATTCTCTACCAGCTGAGCCAGGAGTGAAGCCCAAGAATACTGGAGTGGGTAGCCTTTCCTTTCTCCAGGGGTTCTTCCCAACCCAGGGATGGAATCCAGGTCTCCTGCATTGCAGGAGGATTCTTTAACAACTGAGCTATCAGGGAAGCCCATTCATTCCTTTGGAGCTCCTAAAATCTTAAATGAAATTAATTTCTGTGCTGAACACAGTACTTAGTGCTTAGTTCCCAACCTCAAAGGCAAATAGCTTAAGTTTGGAATACTATAAATCAGGAAAAAACTGAGAATGCAAAGATCTAGTTTTTGTCATTGAAGAGTTCATAACCTAGGGCAAGAGATATACTTTATAATATAGATGTTAATAGAGTTGCAAGGAGCTTCAAAGTGCATTTCATGCTCACTGTCTAAAAAGAGAAAAGTTAATATTATATAAATAAATATTGGGTAAATTGATAATATTATCCAACTCTAAAGGCTGTTATGAGGACTAACTGCAGAGGACTTTTATAGGAAGAGTGTTCAAAATAATTCTTTGTACATGTTAAATGTTAGTAATTATTTGCACTTGTTATCATTATGGAAATTCCACACTTCCTTGTGTTTAGTTCCTGTATGGTAGCAGCTATCATTCAATGGATGCCTACTACATACCATATATCTTATTCCAAATATTATTTGTTAATCCTTTTAATAACTCTTTGAAGTATCTGTTATAGATCCTGATTTATAAATGGAAAATTCAACATTCTGAAATTAAATAATTTTCCCAATTTTAGCTGCAGTAAATCTAGATTGAAAATTCAGTCTATACTTTTTTACTAAACTACGCAGTCCCATGGATAGAGATCACTAATGGAGAATTGGGATTAAAATGCTTAGTTCTCCAGCAGTTCTGCTCTCTGAGGGATTGGCTTTCTTTAAGCATTATTTATTTACTGTATTTGTTTTTGGCCATCCTGGGTCTTCGTTGCTGCCTACCAGCTTTCTCTAGATGCGATGAGCAGGGGCAACACTCTACTGTGGAGCACCGGCTTCTCATGGCTGTGGTTTCTCTTGTTATGGAGCATAGGGAAGCTCTGGGTTCATGGGCTTCAGTAATTGCAGCGTGAAGGCTCAGTAGTTGCAGCTTGTGGGTTTAGTTACTCTGCAGCATGTGGGGTCTTCCTGGACTGGGGATCAAAACTATGTCCACTGCGTTGGCAGGTGGAGTCTTAACCACTGAACCACTGGGAAGTCTGGGATTGGCTCTTTCAATCCACCCTTTGATCCTTTTTGAAGCAAAGACTGACACTTGAGATAGAGAACTATTGTAACTTACAGAGAACTGGAAAATACATACAAAGTAAACTCAGTACATTTTTCTAACACTTTCTCTCTTTTTACAGCTGGCCTGTAAAGAAGATGGAGTCTGTAAGCCTCCATGAGTGGGAAAAAAGCATTTGAACATTACACCTCCACATCCAACAGTTTGTAGGAAAATCTATATTTCTAGGTGTATTGTGTCATGTTCAGAAGACATTATTAATAATCTCAATTCATCCCAAAGCACTGAGCAATCAGGAGAGAACTGGATAAACATGATCCACGAGGAATAGGGCTGAATGAAGCCGTGGGGGAGAGGCATGCTTTTCTTTGGCAGGACTTGCACTGGTGACCTGACCAGCCTATTCTTTGTCTGTTTCCTTGCTATGTCCTTCTCAAAGTAAACTAAGTAGGCAAAATAAACTGTGATCAAACTGGGTTTTTAACAATACTCAACTGTCTTTTAGAATGGGCAGCTATGTTTATTTTCAAGTTTTAAAACTTGGATATGTATGTGTGTGCGTGTGCATACGCACATTTTCCATTTTTTAAAAAGTGATAAATGGTTAAAATTTATTAAAATGATAAGTGTGTGTCAGGATTGTCTATTGCTTTACTTTATTTCATTTAATCTTTGCAACAGCTCTATGAATTAGGTGTTATTATCCCATTTTCACAGATGAGGAAACTGAGACCCAAAATTACAAGGCCTGGTAGTGTATATGAGATCATAAAGCTAGTAAAAATGACAAGCTAGACAGCCAAATGCAGACCTGGAGTTTTTATGTGTGATGTTAGACCACTTTCTATATTCCTTAAAATATTTGAAAAATAATTGAGAAATAAATGTCACATAATTGCACTGCTAAGAGATAGTCAGTCTGTATTTTGAAACTTTTGTGTACATAGTGAATACTTTGCCAATGCAAAGTTTTCACATTTTTCACTTCATGTATCATAATGCACAATTTAAGATATTTTAAATTGTTTGAACATGATGACCTCTTCATTTTCCATGAAGAAAATCATTTATTTAACAACTTCCATGTTTTAAAAATTTTATGGTACCTTCATTTTTATCATAAAAATCTTACATTGATATCTTTGTGTTTAAAGTTTCTAATACAGTTATGTAAGACTAATTTTTAGGATATATTCTTAGAAGTCTAATTCGTACCCCAAAAACATGATTTTGTTTTAATGCTCCAGATTTTTTTTAGTAAAAAATAATTTAGAACTTCCCATGAGACTTTCTGTCTAAACTTTTTGTTGACCCCTTGTTTTCCCTTTTGCAAGGGCTTTACCTCCCAAAGAATTTCAAATTTCTAATCATTTAGAGTTAGAAGACAAGTGCATTTCGAAATAAAGGCCCCTATTTACTTTAGCTGATGTTAATTTAACAAGTTAGAGTTTGCAATTCTTGAAATGTATTTTCTCCCAAGTCATTTTACTCAATAAATTCAGGCTTTGTTTTCTTGAGTACTTCTGGATCGAGCGCTGACTATGCTGCCACTTACCCCAGAAAGTCTGACTTCCCAGTCTCTCTTTCCCAGGCTTTCACATTCTGTCTGTCTCACAATATTACTCAACCGTGACTTCTATCTCTTGGCTCAAGTTAGATTTACTGCTTTCTTAGCTTTTCTGGTGGCTGAAGGCTTGCTTTCGGTGGGGACAGAGGTCTGGACAGACAGGCTTTGCATTTGAGGATGCCTGCTTGTCCTCCCAAGTCCTCTGACTTCCCCTGGGGGCTGCGCTGTATGGTCAGACTTTTACTTGGAGTTCTTGTGTAACATATCATGTCTGGGCAGGTGAGAAAGGAATAATCTTCCAACCCACAAAATGTCTCATAAGCATGACCAGAGCATAATTCAAAAGCCTGGAGATAAGTACAACTATGATTATTCTCAATACCATAATTCATCACCTAACAAATTCACCATGAAGAGATAAGCTCCACTCAAACCCAGGTCTCTGCAACTGCAGGTGGATTCTTTACCGTCTCAGCCACCAGGGAAGCCCTTTCTTTTTTTTTTTTTTTTTTTTTTTAGTTTTTAAAAACAAGAACGTGTTTATATTTCATCTAGTATTTGACACAGAACAGGCCACATTTAAATAAACACATGAAATCTTCAGAGCATTTTAATTGCAGCTTTGGACTTTGGATATGACAAATACTCATATAAGATGCTTCCATGATTTCTTTTGTGATTTATTTTTATAAACATGATAAAATGTAATAAAAATTTCTCACATGAAATACTTTTCTTCAACATTTTACAAGTTAATCAAATGTATATCACAATAGATTTTGCTGTGGTTGTTGATTAAAGAGAGAGTTCTCATGATTTTAGTATTATACAAATTTGAGACTATACTCAGAAAGGAGTTTAGAAAATGGCATTACAAAAGACTGGGAGTGAGTAGTAAAAAAAAAACCAACGAAACAAAAAGAAACCCCACGCAGGGCTGCTGGGCAGTAACGAACCAGAAGCTTTCACTGCCATAAGTCTTCAGTGCGGCCGAACTTAAAAACGAGTCCTCCAAAAAAGATGAAGGCATTTTGGAAAAATACAGCAATCCCAGGGTATACTACGGCTTTTTCTTTAGCAACATATCCTCCAAAAAGAATCCACATCGATGCAATCAGAGAGCCAAAGGCCAACATGAAACCAATGAACAGCCAAATGTGAGCACCTGTCTGACCCAGGCAACCTTCACTGTAACTATCACCTCGGACTTGTCCATTTGATACTGCATTAATCATTAAGAAGGCTATGGTCGCTATCACACCGCACGCGTGGTAGGAGTGGTTGAATTCGTCCATGCGGGGGTAAATGACAGCTGCATCTATGATGATCCACCAGCCTGTAAAAAATAGAACACCGGCAGCAATGGAAGCAATAGTATTGCGCTTTTCCCCCCAATCAATGCACTCTGAGCACCTCAAGCCTTCCAGAAATCCAGACATTTTTTCAGGTCAAGTTTTAAGTCCAGCCTGGCCGGTGCAGTACGTCCGGATCCCGGTGTCGCGCCGGGGCCGGGCCTCCTACCTACCGCTCCAAGTTCCAGCCAAGCCAGGGAAGCCCTTTCAATTGCACACTTGGTGCTAAATCCACATTGCCAACAAAAGATAGAATAACACAAGTTAACTGGCAAATAAGTCTAAACCTTTTAATGAAAGGACCAGGAAGAGCTCAAAACGTTGCAAAGATGATAGCCATGGGAGCTTGCAGAACATCATTAGAGACCAACTGTTCTGTCCATGGCAGCTTCCTGTTTAGATATTGGTATCAGCCTTATAGAAATAGAGATCAGAAGGAGTAGAATCCTGTGAATCAAGCTCAGGACTAGAAGATAAGAATCAGGAAACCTGGGGTCTAATCCTAGCCTTAACAATTACTTTATATATTTGAACAAATTATTTAACTTTTGTTTCTCAATAGCAAGTGCTAACTATGAGGGAAATTACATTACAATAACAAGTACTAACTACAAGAAAAATGACAAAGCAATCCTTTCAGGTAAAATTCTTCATCTGAAGAAGATGTAGGAATAGAAGTCACTATTCAACTTTCAGTCCATATCATCTTTTAAATGTGTGTACATGTTTTAATGTCAGTGTTTACAAAGTTTTATGAAAAAATGGAAATGGTTGCCACTTTCCAGCATTTAATAGTTTAAATCATTCTAAAATGTTGGCCAACTGGTGGAGGCACTAACAGAGATCAAATCCTCATGAAGATACTAACTGAGCATCACATGTCTTCGATTATTCACTTCCCAAAAGAAGGAAAATACAGACTCATTTTGTTAAACATATGTTGACAGATTTTTGGAACCATAGAAAAGGGAATAGACAATCTTTTTCAAAACACTTTTAGACATTTATCTCTAATTCTTAGTGAAATTTCTTAGCCAAAAAAGTATCCTGGCTGAGGCATGGGAGGTCAGGGAACATAGTAGAGAGGTAATGGGATAATCTAGGGATAGACAGCCAAGAGCTTGGAAGACTTACAAATTCACTGAAACAAATACAGTTTGAGTGTCTTTGACCAAAATCTTGATCTTAGATAGGAAAAACTAGAAAATAAAATGGAATATGGTGCAGAATGCATTTTCATTTAAAGCCAAACAGTCTAAGTAAAATAAAAGCCCCATTTTGTAATGGGATATGTAGCAAAAAGTTCCTCGGAAACTACTGCATTATACACCTTACCAAAGAAGCATGTTATTATTATTTTTTGTTTTGTTTTTTGGCCACATGGTGTAGCCATGGCCCATATGGTATCCTAGTTCCCCAATCAGTGTTTGAACCATTCCCCCTGAAGTGGAAATGCAGAGTCTTAACCGATAGACCTCCAGGAAAGTCTCAGAAGTCTGTTATTATTGATAAAGGGGATCCTTTCATTTCTAGCATGATTATTTATTCTAATGCTAGAGAGAAAAATAGACCTATATTAGTAGATCTCCAAGGATCTAGTCAATCAGTACTTGGAAAACTATGCTGAAAAGGAAATCCACATCTTTTTGCTTGACAGAAAAATAAGATAGTAAAATGCTAGGTTGGAGGCCCACATTTATATTTTCTGTCTTCAGTTTGCAATTTATAAGTGGGCTATATTCTAAAATTTTTAATCCACGTTGGGTTGTTAGTATTTGACATATTTTCCCTCTAGAAATAATGTGCTGAATGCTGGATTGCTTCACAGAATAATCCCTTTTCTGACACAGCGTCAACACACACACACACACACACACATGCATATACACATAAATCCATAACCTTTCTAATCTCAAATATGAGGCAGTATGATATAGCACAGATTTTAGTGATGGAACACGACAATACCCACCAGTAATCATTTGGGGCTAAAGTAGTGGCCTTAAGAAATATGTTTAATTTCTGTCAATTTAATTTTACTCATTTTGAAAATGGAAATCATAACTTCCCCATAGAGTGGTTAGTTGTCAGACTTGAGTAACGCAAGGTAAGCAAAAGTTCTTTTTACATTGCAGTATCCTCCAAAGTGTTAATTATTAATGTTCTCTAGTACTCTATGGTTTAGCTCCTCTTTGGATTGAATCACTCTTTGTAAGCAAAGTTGATAACTAAGCACTATTTATAATGTCTCCGTAGAGAAAAGTGCATTGTGTGCCTAGAATAGGCCACAGCAGGTTAAGAAGTATGGTGTCCCCAGCTGTGGTTCTGCCAGTCAGCCATCTGGCCTGTAGAGATATTTTTTCACTGAACCCTCTCCTTTTCCTGGCCCTAATGATCACTGTTTCCCAGAAAGCAATGCATGTCTATTCTTATCCCTCTGGTGGGCCCATATCCTGTGTTTACCATATTATCATTTTTTTTTTTTTTTCATAACTGCCTTGGCTCTGTTCTCTAGCTGTTCCATGCATCTGAGATTTATTTCTTTTGTTAGATTCTAAACTGTTAGGAGGCAAGACCCATATTTTGCACCTGTACACTCAGGGTACCTAGCAAAACTTTAGGAACAAAATTGGCACTTGACCAATGCTAAGTAGAGACCAGAAGGGCACTTTCTAGGTAAAGTTAATGCTATCATAGAGCGAGTAGGTGAAAATAACCCTGTTGTCTCCAAGAAGTATTGGGTTGGCCAAAAATTTGCTTGGGTTTTTCTGTAAGATGGTATGGAAAAACCCAAATGAAAATTTTGGCCAACCCAATATTATACAGATTGAAGGAAAGGCAATAAATCCAAACCACATGGCAGAGTGGTAGTGACGCATAAAAGATTTATGAGCCATGGCCAAGCCTGAAGACATTTGAGAAGCAAATCACTTGATAAAAATGCTTAGTAAGAGTATTTACTCAAGAAACAGACAAGTTCCTTGGATCCAGAAGTTTAGAAAGATAATTTTTTAATGGGAAAAAAAAAAGGAATTTATTAGGAAGTCCTTTTCAGGGGAATCAATTTAGGTTCATTCTATACTGACTAAATCTAAGAAATTATATCATTCAGGCTGCAAAGTAGATATCTAACTCTGACTTGTCATCTGCACCACCTACAGCAGACAGATAATTACCTCTCCTTTACGTATTTTGAGTTGTGTTGACTTAACTAAAAGCTTAAATCATAAACACAATAGTTAATATTTTAAACACATGCTGCTTTGTACCAAGACTATCTCACTTGCTTTGTATGGATTATGATATTTAATCATTGCACTAATTTAATGATTTAGGCACCACTGAGGAAACTGTTCCAGGTTTGATCCCTGGGTCGGGAAGATCTCTTGGAAAAGAAAATGGTCACCCACTCCAGGATTCTTGCCTGGAGAATCCCATGGACAGAGGAGCCTGGTGGGCTACAGTCCACGGGGTCACAAGGAGTTGGACACGACTGAAGTGACTTAGCGCAGCATGAGGAAACTGTAGCTGAGAAATTTTAAATATCTTGCCAAGGCTGAACAAGTGGTGAAGCCAGGGTTGAACTCAACAATCCGTATTTCCAAACCACCTTTCTCAACCACTATGACATAACACCATCCAAATATGAACACTTATTTACTTGGGTGTGCTAATTCTGTGTTTTGATGGGGAAAAAAATCTCACCTCCCTCTATGTTAATGCATATGTTGTCCTCTGCTCCAGATGCATTACAATCATCCTTTATATTGGCTTGGCCTGTAAGTTTGTTCAGATTTTTCCATAAGATGTAACTGAAAAACCCAAACGAACTTTTTGGCCAATCCAATACTTTCAACTCCCAACTGCCCTGTCTGTCGGTCTTTCCTTCTTGCCTCATTTTCCACACTTTATCCAGTTGAAAACATTGCACAAGGGCTCATCTGCCCATGGGTGGTCTGTGGCTAATCTGGATTATGTGTTAGTGGGAGACAGAGAGCAAGCGGTCTGGCAAGTAAAGGCGTTGGTTTAGTTTCATTCTACTCTTGTCCTTTTCTAAAACCCTTAAGTCATGATCCAAAACAGTGCCTAATCTTCTGCCTGGCTTCTCACCAGGACTGTCTTTGAGGCTAGACATACCAAGGCTGAGGTCAGGGTGTGTGACTTTTCATCTCTCACAGCAGATGTAAGGAGGAGCTCAAAACTGATGGGAAGGCAACTCCTACTGTGTGCTCACTTTGTACCAGTCTAGCTACTCTATATAAACTGTTTCCTGTGATCGTCACAACAGCCTTTGGAAGTGAGAAATACTCTAATTATCTCAGAGGGAAACGAGGTGTCCTAGTTCTAGAAAAATGTCCACATTCACACCACTTGCTTAAATATTTATTTATCAGCTGCACTGGGTCTTCACTGCGGCACACAGGCTTTCTCTACTTGTGGTGCATGGGAGCTTCTCTCTAGTTGCAGCAGGTGGGCTTATTGCTATAGAATGCATGCTTCCCTTGGTGCAGAGCACGATCTCTTTAGTCGTGGTGTATGCGGGTTTAGTTGTTCCCAGGCATGTGGGATCTTATTTCCCCAACCAGGAATCAAACTCAGATCCCCTGTATTGGAAATCAGATTCTTAGCCACTGGACCACCAGGGAAGTCCCTCACACCACTTTAAATGGCAGAACAAGCATCAGGTTTACTTGATTCCAAAGCCTGTGCTCGTTTTTGCTACGTCAGTTACATCCCCAGAGCTGGGAGTTATCCAAGGGTAAAGAGTTGTGGGATTTCAAGCTCCCTGCATGAGTACCTTTTGATAATAAAACCTATTCTTTTGTGAGCAATTGCTAAGTGCATGCATGCTCAGGCACTTCAGTCGTGTCCAACTCTTTTGTGACCCCGTGGACTATGGCCTGCCAGGCCTCTCTGTCCATGGGATTATCCTGGCAAGAATATCAGAGTGGGTTGCCATTTCCTCCTCCAGGGGATCTTCCTGACCCAGGGATCGAATGCAGTCTCCTGCTTTGGCAGGCAGATTCTTTACGACTAAGTCATCTGGGAAGCCCACAATTGCTAAGCACCAGGCTCTTTGCTGAGAGCTTTGCATGTGTCTGCTTAGTTTAATCCCTCACAACTCTATGAAATAGGTACTGTCATGCTTATTAAGTATCAGGCACTGTTCTAAAATCTTGACAGGAATTGCTTCATTTAATCTTCATAACAACCCTATAAAGTAGCCATCATTCTCATCCTGTTTTACAGATGAGGAAAATAAGGCACTGAGTGGGTGAATCATTTGCTCAGTATCACATAGCGATCAAAAGGCAGGCTGCACTGCGGAGACCATACTTCTGGGCTCACTGAGCTAAGTTGCCTCTTACCATTTGTGTTGTCACTGGAGCTCTCTTCCTAAAATGTGGATCCAGTCATATCTATCCTCCTCCTAAAGATCTGCAGTAATTTCCCATTATTTCTGAAATAAATTCCAAAAATATTTGCTCAACATTCAAGGCTCTTAACACTTTGACTAGCTATATTCAATTCTATTTCTCCTTCTTTTGATTAGCTGTTCCATCTACTCTAGACTAACTGCCACTCCTAAACTAGCCAACCATACTCAGAAATTTGTGATTTTTTTTTCCCACAGACTGGAAGACTCTTCTCCAGGTTTCAGAATCCAAATCAATGTTCAAGCTTCCCACAATGCCTTCCTTGTTTCTCTTCATAGAGCAACCCTCACCTTCTTCTGCACTTATGTGTAAGTACATAGTATCATGTCTTTGACCCTGCTCTGCATTATATTGTAATGTTTGTTCCTCTCCCATTCTTATGAGATCCTGTTATCTCTTGAGGTCAAGGACTGTGTCTCATTCCTATCCCAGTGTCTAGCATTTATATAGATTGTTGACATTCATGAACATTCTTGAATGAACAAGTGTATGTGCAAGTGAATGAGTTTTTCCTTAGTTGGAGAGATGAATAAAGCGGGCCCTCTGATATTAGATGAAGACAGAGAGCACTGTTTTCTCAAACATTTTTGAATATAACTCAAGAAACTGATATTACATCTTGACTCCAAGATTTTTTTTGGTGGTTGTTGTTATAATACTTCCTATCTGTATTATTGAGCTTCCCTGGTGGCTCAGATGGTAAAGAATCTGCCTGTGATGCAGGAGATCTGAGTTTGATCCCTGGGTTGGGACGATCCCCTGGAGGAGGAAATGGCAACCCACTCCAGTGTTCTTTCCTGGAGAATTCCCATCGACAGAGGAGCCTGGTGGGCGATAGTCCATGCGGTTGCAGAGTCTGACATGACTGAGCAACTAACACAGCATACAGCTGAGTTAATAACAGTGCAGAATTTCTCCTTAGGGGCTAGGCAAATTCTCTTTCTGACCATGTTTTAAACCGCAGTCCTTGCACTCTTAGAATTTACCTTGAAATTTCCTGGCTTTTTGTCTTTGCTTTTGCTCTGTACAAATGCCCATCTTCCTTCCCACGACTCCACCTGTCACCTTGCACCCAAATTCTTAGCCACAGAGGTCCATCTAAAATGTCCCGTTCTCCACAAATGCCTGAGGAAAAACAATGTCCTCACTCTCTGCTACCAATGCATGGTGTTTGTTTGTGTTTATAACAGCATTAATCATGTTTGCTTATTTCTGTCTCTCCTGAAAGAAAATGAAAGTTGCTCAATCGTGCCTGACTCTTCTCAACCCCATGGACTGTGGCCTGCCAGGCTCTTCTGCCCATGGAATTCTCCACATAAAATACTAGAGTGGGTAGCCATTCCCTTCTCCAGGGGATCTTCCCAACCCAGGTCAAACCTGGGTATCCTTCATTGAGGGAGAAATTTTTTACTGCCTGAGCCACCAAGGAAGTCATAGTCTGTGTCTCCTAGTGGATTATAAATTGATTGCAGGAGGGGATTCTGGCATTTAGCCTCATGTTCACACCACTTTCCCCAATCCACCCTAGTCTCCACTCGGTTCCTTTAGTGTGACAAGCTCTTTCCAATATTACAGCTTTTAGTTTCCTCTGCCTGTGTGGTAGACATAAATTGTAGAAACCACAATCAATTTTCCCTTTTACTCAAAATATGACTGTCTTGTGAGAAACTACATTTCCTACTTGCCCTTTCATGTAGCTGTAGCCTTATAACAAGCCATCTGACTAGCATGTGAGTGCAAGGGATTATCTCATTTAACTCTCTCAACAACATATAGACAAGGCAGTAATATTATCATTATGCGACTTCACAAGGAAGAAACAGGCTTAGAAAGTTTCAGTAACTCGGTCAATTAAAAACTTATACTTCTAAGGATGCTCTTGTATGCTCATAGATCTCTTGTGAGTTGGTTTGCAAGAATCCGGTGCACAAAATCCACACTGTTCTAGAATTTCTCTAATTGGGATCCAGGTCCTAGTGAATGACAATGATCACACTGAGGCAGGTTAGTTCAGTAACAGCCTATCTGAACATCCAGATGACCTTCTTTTAAGTGCAATGTTCAGGTCATTTGTTTAAAGTTCTTCCTATATATCCATCTCCTTTCCCTTCCCACTGGCTGGAAGTGATAATGGGGAGCAACTCTGAACATCACGGTGGAGAAGACAGAGTTGCCTCTCTCGCCTGGATCCCCAGGTTACTTTAAGAGCAGAGTCTGATGACCCATCCTGTACTAAAATGTGAAGGAGAAATGAGCTTCTGTCTTCTTTAGTCATTGAATTTAAGCCTATTTATTAACCATTACTCTGAACTGACACGCCTTGAAACATCTTTCAACCAGTAAATCCTACTGGTATTTCAGATCTCAGTTTAAATATAGTTTACGTCAAGAGGTCTTTCTGGGCCTCTCCATCTAAATGGTTTTCTCTTATACATCCTATTGAAGACTCAGTTATTCTCTTAGAAAGTTCAGCACCAGCTAGAACTCCTTTTTATTTATGTAATTGTTCATCCCTCTCCCTCCCTAGATGTAAACTCCATGACGCTGACACGCTGACCCAGCACATCATTGGCTCTCAATGAAGATGGGCTATGTAAATACAGCTAATAGTCAGAATTTGGGCAACAACTGGCACTTGTTGAACATTTACCAGTTTTAGGAGTTGTATGAAGTATTTTATATACATTATCTCATTTAATTCTCTCAATGAATATTATTACTACCTAATGTCCCTTGGGAAAAAAATAGATTTAGAGAGATTTAGTACCTTATACAGTCACACAATTCAAAGTTTATATTATCAAGCTAACTCTGTGATTAGTAAGAGTCAAGTGCACAGTATCCAGACAGTTCTACTAATTGAGAAATCCAGGATTTCTGCGAATTGAGATCCAGATGCTAAGTGAATGATGACCACACCAAAGCAGGCCAATTTAACAATAACATGTCTGGACACTCAGCTAACCTTATGTAACCAAGCATGGACATTCCCGTGTCTGTGCAACTGCAATGGAAACAAAGCCCCAAACACTGTTTATAATTTAAAAACTATTATCTGAAGCCTACGTAGTTAATTCAAGATGCGGCATGAACAAACATTATTTTGAACTCTGTGTAACTCAAAGGGGCAACTACAAGCTTTTATACATTTTTCTTTATTTTTTAGAGTCAAAGATTTGAGTTGGAATTTATTCATAGTTCAAAGGTACACAGGATAATTCTGTTATTGCATGTTTGTTGTTAAATATTCCTTTACATACCAGATAAACCAAGCCAAGAGTTTGATAGTTAGCAGAAGGAAAAACTGTAAAAATATTTGTATAAAAGACTCATAAGTAAGTAAGTAGGTGTTAGTCATTTCAGTTATGTCTGACTCTTTGTGACCCCCTGGACCATAGCCCACCAGGCTCCTCTGTCCATGGGATTCTCCAGGCAAGAATACTGGAATGGGTTGTCATTTCCTTCTCCAGGGGATCCTCTCAATCAGAGGTCAAACCTGGGTCACTGCATTGCAGATTCTTTACCATCTGAGGCACCAGGGAAGCCAAATCAGGAGTCAGGGAACTAATGGTCTAGGTCTGCACTGCCCAATATGGTAGCCATCACTCACAGTGGCAATTTACATTTAAATTTAAACTCAAAAAATTTAAAACTCAGTTCTTCCGTTGCACCAGCCACTAGCCACATCTAAGGTGTCATCAGTCTCATAAGTCTAATGGCTATTACCTGAGACGGTGCAGTTTGATAGAATATTTCCATTGTGTTGTGCTATCTGCTACACTAAGTTGCTTCAGTCATGTCCAACTCCTTGTGACCTTTTGGACTGTAGACTGCCAGGCGCCTCTGTCCATGGGATTCTCCAGGCAAGAATACTGGAATGGGTTGCCTTACCCTCCCCCAGGAGACCTTCCTGACCCAGAAATTGAACTCACATCTCTTACATCTCCTGCACTGGTGGGCGGGTTCTTTACCACTAGTGCCACCTATGGAAGTTCTAAATATTTCCATTATGGCAATAAATTCAACTGGACGGCGTTGTTCCAGAACTGTAAATTTTTGGTCTCAAGATACTTTTAAACTGTTAAAGTTATTGAGGGTCCTAAAAAGTTTTCTTTAAGATATGGATTATAACCATTGATATTTACTGTATTAGAAATTAAAACAAAGTTTAAAATACCAACTCATATTCCATTAGCCACCAGAACAATGATATCATCATGTATCACGCAGTCACTGAAACTTCCACTGAACACTCAGAATTGGTGGGAGGATGGTGAGGCATACGCATTCTAATGTTATGAAGTCTTTTGACCTCACAGACACCCTGGCATTGTCTCAAGATCTCCTAAGTGTCCCCAGACCACATGAGGAAAACCACCGGTCTAGACCCCACTCTAGTGACCCTACTTTGTCACTACCTAGTTTCTTATTATGTCCAGTCAATGGTCAGGTTGTGCCAAATGTTAAGTGTTTGGCCGGCAAAGGTCTGTATAGTCAAAGCTATGGTTTTTCCAGTAGTCATGTATGGATGTGGGAGTTGGACCACAAACAAGGCTGAGGGTCAAAGAATTGATGCTTTCGAATTGTGGTGCTGGAGAAGACTCTTTAGAGTCCCTTGAACTGCACCAAGATCAAACCAGACAATCTTAAAGGAAATCAACCCTGAATATTCATTGGAAGTACTGATGTTGAAGCTGAAACTAATACTTTTGCCACCTGAGGTAAAGAACCAACTCATTGGAAAAGACCCTGATGTTGGGAAAGATTGAGGGCAAGAGGAGAAGGGGGTGACAGAGGTTGAGATGGTTGGATAGTATCATAGACTCAATGGACATGAGTTTGAGCAAACTCCAGGAGACAGTGAAGGACAGGGAAGCCTGGTGTGCTGCAGTCCATGGGGTTGCAAACAGCGGGACATGACTGAGTGACTGAAGAATAACAAAAAAGTAAAATAAAACTAACCTGAATTTTTTGTCAAACTAGGCTTTTTTGAGGGGAAGAAAATGAAGACAATCTCATCCAAAGACTATTTCTGGCTGAATCGAAGCCTAATTGTCCCCTCTGATGAGTACATTAGGGTTTGAAGTGATTTTTCTGCTTTGGTTCCAGTAGGTTTTCCATTGTGGTAAGAAGTCACAGTGGTTCAGGTTACACAGCCTCAGTCACAACTTGATATTTACACTTCCAATTCTCCCAATACCTTTTGTGTTCATCATAATGTCACCATGTTAGAAAGGATCTCTTAAGAGATCAGTATGATGTTGCAAATGTATACAATTATGGAATTATTATGCTGAGCACCTGAAAAAATATAATGTTATATGTCAATTATTCAATTTAAAAAGATCAGCATGCAGTACAAATGATAAGTTCAAAAAGTATCAAAGTCCTGAATCTGACCTAAGCACTATTGAAATTATTTCAGAGTATTTGGTTTTAGACTAAGTAGTCATGGGTCCTTCCCACCCGGTCCTAAAGTGTGAAAGTGTTCCACAGTGCCACTCCACATCTTGAACTTCAGAGCTGATGCTTTCTCTGCAAAGGCACTATTTCTAAAAGTAAAAATTGATTTGCTGATAAAACACATTGTATTTGGTTAACCATAATAGAATTTTCAGAAATGCATCTAGTGAAAATATGGCTCTTTGCTGAGAATTCATAAATGTCCTGTCTGGTAACTATCTGAATTTGAATGATTTTAATGACAAACACTCAAGAAAGATTCCATAGATTTTATTACTATCAACATCCAATTTACCCCTTTCTAGAGTGTCTTTTTAGAAGGAACATGATGTTTGAAATACGTAGTGAATGAGACAGGAATGAAAAAATTCCCATTGAAGTAGACCCAGCTTGGTGAAACATTTCATCAAAGGAAATTGTTGTCTCTTCTCTTCTGAAAAGTCTTTGCTAGTCATTGACAACAGAAGTAACTCACAAATAATCTCTTTATCCTGTGAGTGACAAAGTCCTATTCTTTCTAGGTCATATTCATCCTTCAAACTTTCAAAAAAATTAAAAAAAATTTTTTTTTTCTTCAGTGAATCCATTGTATACCTTAAGCAAACATGACCCCTGAGGCCACCAAAGCAAAGATTCTGAGTGATTCTGTTTGGCTGGGACACTAGATTGATCTGCTTTCATTCCAACTTCTTTCAGTATTTGAGCCAGGTATACAACTGAAGGCAGTGATTGATATAAGGAGGATCTTTGTCATATAAAACCCAAACAAAAAGAAGTTACCTCTGCAGATTCAGAACAGCCTGACTCCTTCTCCACTGTAAGCCTGAACTTAGAAAGAAAGAAAGAAAAAAAAAAAAAACCAGGAATGGGCACAATTCCATTATTGTTTTTGTTCTGTACTCATTGAGTTGCTTCTCCAGCTTTGCTTTGGAAATGTCTCACTTATAAATATCTGACAAGTACATAATCTGTAATTGTGTTGGAAACGCATTGGGCTTGGCATCATGTGCTAGTTTGATCATCTTGATTTGAAAAAAGAGAAGAGGCTTTGTAAAATAAGTTCTCTCTCTAGTCGCTAAGCCATGTCTGACTCTTGTGAACCCATGGACTGTAGCCTGCCAGGCTCCTCTCTCCATGGGATTCTCCAGGCAAGAATACTGGAGTGGGTTGCCATTTCCTTCTCCAGAGGATCTTCCTGACCCAGGAATTGAACCCAGCTCTCCTGCACTGCAGGCAGATTCTTTACCAACTGAGCTATGAGGGAACCCCAAGTTACCAAGTTGTAATGTCTATGTAGCCTGTTGTAAAGGATTAGATCTATCCAAAACACTGTAAGTCTTTCAAAGAACTCTAAAATAGTATTTTTTAAATCATTATGAGTAACATTGGCCTTAAGGTTAAAATTTGTGTTCACTGAGCACCGAGTCTCACTTTTGCTTCTTAACTTCATTCTTGCTCTCTTTCTAATGGGTGATCATAACCTCTCTTTCTGTTAAGAGAGCATTATCAATTTCTTCCTTTAGGGCCAGTGCCTTTCTCTTGCAAGGGTGTAAGGTCAAGGTATAGTACAAACTTGTTTGACCATTGCCCTCTGCATTGCTCCAAACTCACTAGCTCAAAATTATCCTTTTGAGGAAGTTCATGTTGTATCGTACATCTGAGCTTTAGGGATGGAAACTCTACAATTCACTGCAGGTGCAGAGACAGCGATCATACCCAAAGTAGCTGTGCCTCAGTATTATCTGCCTTAGGGATAGAAGGGGGGAGAGCTTACCCTCCAGTATTGCCCAATATCCACCAAGAGGGTCAACTGCCTTTCACTTCTAGATGCTCCTGTGTCAGAGAAGTTCCAGGATACAAATTGAGAGACACAGGAAATAGCCAAAGCCAAGTGCTATCAGGTTATACCTGTGTAGAGCTGTCTGCTGCATAAATGGCTGGGTAGAGGGTGGGCCAGGGGCAATGAGGCAGGACACAACTGAATAAAATAATTACAAATTGTTATAAGTAACATGAAAGTCTGTGGAATGTATGGGGATGGTTTCCTTTGATGCAAAAAACCAAATGCAAGCATTGTGGCTGAATTTTCTTGGAATACAAATATAATTTACTTGCTTGGTACAGAATCTATACAAGGAAGTAAGATGAGCATAGAGCTGGGCAACATTGTGCCCATCCAATGTCCTGGCTGTCCTCAGATCTTAACTTCTTAATATTCCTGCATAGCTACATTTAGTCCTAGCTTGTTGGGCTCTGAGAATGTTACCAAGCAAAGTAGGTTGTGGTTTTATCGGTAGAGTTCCTTATGCTCCTAATTTGATGGCTCACAGTGAGTCAATATGTGGTCTTTGCAGTCAACTCAATGGACTGCAGCTGCCTGCCCTTTAGTTGGTTTGGATCAGTGCCTGGGTTGCTTCTGTCAAAGAGAGGACAGCCAAGTTCATCACAGGCCAGAGATAAAGCTTTAGATAGCGCTGATGATGGGAGGAGGCTAAGAGAAGTCAGAGAAGAGGGAGAATAAAGGAGTGGCCCCTCTCTTCAGCAGATAAGAAATAGCACACTCAGATGTGGGCTGGGGTTGTATTCATGACTATGTCAACAGGGTGAGGAAGGGAAGGCTACATAATGAACTGAATCTCCCAATGACATCTTTTTTTAAAATTATTTATTTTTATTTGTTGGGCTCTACCAGGTCTTAGGTGCTGCACGTGGGATCTTTAGTTGCAGCATGCGGGGTCTAGTTTCCTGACCAGGGATCAAATCCAAGACCTGCATTGGGAGCACTGAGTCTTAGCCACTGGACCCCCAGGGAAGCCCCTGCCAATGACTTCTTGAACAGGCAGCCTTTACCATCATTTCTGTATTCTAATACAGGGGCATGCCTGCTCATCAGAGCCAAGAGCATGTATGATAAGTCCCCTTTTAGGGACTTAAAAAATAAATACCTCATTAAAACTTCCTGAATTATGAGTCTTGATCCAATTAAGAAAATGGACGTTAGATAAGAGACCAAAATATCACCTTTACTATGAATAAAACTGGTATTAGAGATAACAGGTAGGTGAGCTGGTCCCCAGAACTAGGCAGATGTACCTACCTGGTCACAAACTGGGATAGAAAATCTCAGCCATCCCCCACGGGGTGACGTTCACCCATGGCAGAGACAGGGCAGATCCTTTCCTGTAGGTGCCTCCCCTGAGAAAGGTGAGAGGGAGATGTTATGTCATCTCTCTCTCTCTTTCTCTCTCTCTCTCTCTCTTTAGTCACTAAGTCATGTCCGACTCTTGTGTCCCCATGGACTGTAGCCCACCAGGCTCCTCTGTCCATGGGATTCTCCAGGCAAGAATACTGGAGTGGGTTGCCATTTCCTTCTCCAGGGGATCTTCCCGACCCAGGAATCGAACCCAGCTCTCCTGCATTGCAGGCAGATTCTTTACCAGCTGAGCTATGAGGGAAGCCCTTATGTCATATAAACCCTGTTAATTTATTACAAACTCATCCATTTAAATAAGTCAATTTTCCTCTCAGAAGCAGAGAGGTCAGATTAGCTAGCTTTCCAATACCCCTTCTTCTCCACAGGTAGATACATGATGAGAGGGGTAATCGAGTTTACGGGTAAAATGCCTGCTTTTCCTGAGCTGTACAACCTACAAACTCAAGTGGCAAACCTCTGGTCATCTGCTCTTTGTGAGTAGGTTTAGTGCCAGATTTTTTATCTTTATGCTATGACTCACTCTATTGCTATAGATTCTGACTCTCTTGGGTCAGTATTGAGGTTAATAAAGAAAACATAACAAGGAAAGTAGTATTTACATAGAAAATATTTTTTAGAATATAATATAAACTTGGTTGATAAAATGGCAGAAGGATTTTTTAACTGGAGTATAGTTGATTTGAAGAAAGCATTTTTATACCTATTTGCTCACTGATTTTAAAAAATGGAGCTTTAAAGATGTTAAGGTCTGTGTGTGTGTGTGGATGTGCTCAGTTGTGTCCAACTCTTTGTGATCCCATGAACTGTAGCCCACCAGACTCCTTTGTCTATGGGATTTTCCAGGCAAGAATATTTGACTGGGTTGCCATGCCCTCCTCCAGGGGATCTTCCTGACCCAGGGATCGAACCTGTGTCTCTTGCATCTCCTGCATTGGCAGGTGGGTTCTTTATCACTAGCACCACCTGCAAAGCCACTTTAAAATCTATACTATACTCCAATGATTCTAAGATGCCTCTTTTACCATCCCTGAAATCACAATATGCTTACCACTAATGGGAAACATAGATTATTATTTGACTGATTTTTCCCTTTCTAAATGATTTCTATATAATGATTTCTTGTTGTTTCATGGTATCTCAGATTCAACAGGTAACAAATACATGACAAGCTTAGAATTTGTCCCCTGGGTTGTGTGATTTCAAATTTTATTTTCTGGCAACAACAGTTTTCTCCTAAAATACACAAGCAATTAAGATAACATATGTTTCATGTTCTTGCCCACAAAATTTCATGTGTTGTCATGCAGTTTGGCACTCAGTCTTACTTGAACCCATCTGTATAGAATTATGCTCTTTGGGAGTCAAATTCCTTCTTTCTCTGTGAACTGAGGCTACTTAGTAAGTTCTGTGAAGTAGACTGATGAAACATGTTTGTTATCACAAGTTCAACTAATAGTGGTTGAATGTTCTAGCAGCTGGGTCTTGTTAGAAGATGAATAAACGTGGGCTGTCACATTACTTTATGTAAACTCTCTTAAGTGGAATATGAGGGAAAAGACTTGGGAACTTTTTTTATTGCTCAAGACTATTCCTCGTTGCAATTGAGAAATGTGGGAAATAACTGAAGTGATTGTATTATGGCTGTTTTCTCAAGCAATTCTTTGCAATCTTTTTCAGTTAAATAAATCTAAGTGTCTGCTTTGTGCAAAGCATGAACTGGCGGCTTCAGGAGATAAGACACACCACTTGCCATTAAGAATGTACATGAAATACAAAGGGAACCGCTGAAAGCACTTATGACTAATAGATAAGGAGAGTTAAGAGAAGGTCAGAGATCTGATATGTGGTTTTGAAGAAGGAAGGAATCACATGTGTATGAAAAAGTCAAGAAGAGCTTTGTGGAAGCAATGGAAGAGCTTTGAAAACTTGGGTCAAATTTTCTCAAGTAGATATGGGAGTGAGACTTCTGTTTTCCAAGAAGAGGAGGCTAGGTTATTTAGGTTAGCAGGATGACAATCCCCAATAGCTCAGCAGGTAAAGAATCCAGCTGCCAATGCAGGAGACACAGGAGATGCTGGTTCGATCCCTGGGTTGGAAAAATAACCTGGGGAAGGAAATGGCAACCTGTTCCCGGTATTCTTGCCTGAGAAATCCCATGGACAGAAGAGCCTGGCAGGCTACAGCTGAAAGGCTTGCAAAACATCGGATACAACTGAGAGACTAAGCAAGCACACACCCACAGAAAAAGCAAATAAAAATAGTAGATAAAGCATTTGAAAAAACCTTTTAAAAGTTGAATAGTCAAAAAAAGAAAAGAATTAATAGACCAAAATTTGAAGAGCATTAGGAACTCAAATAAATAAATAGAGCATGAAAGACCTCTTTGTCCCTAAGGAGATTTGTTAATTTCCATATATCTGAACTTAATTTTATGTACCTACCAGTATAATAAAAGACTGCCTTCAGTAAGTTCATAACCTTGGAGACGGCATAGATACGATAAAGAAGAACCGGATGTAAGCTAGCCTTTGACCATATTTCATATTGGATGATGAAGCCTAGGTGATATTTAACCTCAAACTTTAAGATTTAAGGTGGTCCTGGACAGGTAGCAACTTGAAGCACAAATCAATTTTCAGAAAGGCAATGAGCATCATATGGGCATGCACCATAAAGTTCAGTACTTTATTTGCTGCTGGTAAGAATAAGGCCACATCAATGCAAAAACTGAGAGCATGTAAGGGTGTGTATGTGAGTGTGTGTGTGCATGTCTGTGTGTGTCTGTTTGTGACACTGTAGATTGACCCTTTACCTGTAGTTATTACTTCTTTCTTTTTCAAAGCTGGTACCTTTAATGATGAGGAATCTGCCTGCATTTGTAATTTTCTCAAATTAAGATACTGTGTGAATATTTAAATAACCATACCTAGTTTAAGGTTTTATTGCTATCACACATCTTTCTTGACACAAAGAGTTTCTCTTATTCTAATAGTGGGGCTTCCCTGATAGCTCAGTTGGTAAAGAATCCGCCTGTAATGCAGGAGGCCCCAGTTTGATTTCTGGGTCGGGAAGATCCGCTGGAGATGGGATAGGCTACCCACTCCAGTATTCTTGGGTTTCCCTTGTGGCTCAGCTGGTAAAGAATCTGCCTGAAATGTGGGAGACCTGGGTTCAATCCCTGGGTTGGGAAGATTCCCTGGAGAAGGGAAAGGCTACCCATTCCACTATTCTGGCCTGGAGAATTCCAGGGACTGTACAGTCCATGGGACCGAACAGAGTCGGACAAGACTGAGCAACTTTCACTTTCATTCTAATAGTGGACTTCCTTGGTAGCTCCTATTCAGTCATTTCAAAGAATTTTTGTCTTCAAAATATACTAATTATGGATCAATATCTTTTGAGAATTTGTAGTTAAAAAAAGCAACTTTTCTTAGAGTGCATGGCAGAATTTCTATCTCAATTATTTGGACTATTGCTGCTGCCACAAATTCAGTGCATTCATGGTGGGGAGCAGGATTATTAGTTATTTGAAATACAAGTATACACATTTGTTTTCCTTTCAGTCTCCACTGTTGGATCATCTTCAGTTTTCTTTCCTTCTTTGGCTGCACTGCACATAGGATCTTAGTTCCCTTACCAGGGACTGAGCCAAGGCCCACACCAGTGAACGCGTTGTCTTGACCCCTGCACCGCAAGGGAATTCCCAATCTTCAATTTTTTGACCCCTAAAAGCTGGCATATACCCAGGTCCATCCTATGCGACCTTTTTCTCAATTTTATCTGCAATCATGACCTACATCAGCTGATCTCCTTCCACGACTCTAATTACCACTTGCATGCACAATGTGTTTGTCCAGAAAAGAACTTGTGTTACTCTGCAAGATGAACTTACTTATTCTTCATCTTTATTTCACAAATGGCACTACTATTCACTCAACCACTAGGACCAAAACTGTGCTGCCTGTTTGGATTCTTCACTTTTTTTTTTTTTTTCGAACTCTGCATCGAATCCATCAGCAAATCCTATCTCTCTTCATGATGCTGCTACTGCTAAGTCGCTTCAGTCGTGTCCGACTCTGTGCGACCCCATAGACGGCAGCTCACCAGGCTCCCCAGTCCCTGGGATCCTCCAGGCAAGAACACTGGAGTGGGTTGCCATTTCCTTCTCCAATGCATGAAAGTGAAAAGTGAAAGAGAAGTCGCTCAGTCGTGTCTGACTCTTCTCGACCCCATGGACTACAGCCCACCAGACTCCTCCGTCCATGCGATTTTCCAGGCAAGAGTACTGGAGTGGGGTGCCATTGCCTTCTTCATCTCTCTCCATAATATACCATTAATTCAACATTCTCACTTCCCCTACGTTACCTCCTGAGTCCAAGCCACCATTCATTGTCTCAGATGAACCTCTGGAACAGCCACCAAGCTTGTCTCTTCGCTTGCCCTCTTGCTCCCCATCCTCACTCCCTGTTCTCCACCCTGTAGCCGGGTGATATTTTACAAAGAAACAAAACATTTCACTCTCTCGTTCTTAGGCCTTCAGGGGCTTCTCACCTGCACTACATGGAAAGTCTAAAATACTTTCCACGGCTTCAAAATCCTTTATTTTAGTTCCTGGCTACTGCTTCATTTAGTCTATGATTTCAGCTCGTTTTTCATTATTCTTCCTAGAACTTGCCACTCAGGTTTCATTTCACAAATTTTGCTCTTCCACCTGCCAGAAATGTTCCTCCACCAGAAATTCACACGACCTTTTCCTTCATTTTATTCAGCTTTCTGTTCAAATGTCCCCTCCTCACAAAAGCCTTTCTGGAGCATCCCAGCAATGTCCTTGACTGTTTATTTTTCTTCCTTGCCCTATATCATTTCTTTCTGATGTAAATATCAGAATAATTCTAATATAATCTGATATTATGCGATGTATTTGTTTATTTGTTGTGGTCTTGTCTCCCCCATTATGGTATAAGCTCCACGAAGACAGAGTTTGCGTCTTATGCAATCATCCATGATTGTGCTGCGGGGTACTGTGTACGTTGCTTCAGTCATGTCCAACTCTTTGTGACCCAATAGGCTGTAGCCCACTAGGCTCTTCAGTCTAGGGCATTCTCTAGGCAAGAACACTGGAGTGGGTTGCCATGCCCTCCTTTAAGGGATTTTCCTGACCCAAGGATTGAAACCAAGATTCTTATGTTTCCTGCATTTGCAGGGGGGGTTCTTTACCACTAACACCACCTGGGAAGCCCTATTCATGGTTACTATAACTGAAATTAGGCCCTTTTGAGGGATTGGAGTTATTGGGTTGACCAAACATTTCTTTCAGTTTTTTTCTGTAAGATCTTATAAGAAGCTTGAATGCGCTTTTTGGCCAACCCGTATATAGTTAAACTATGCTAACTGACCACTGCACCACCAAGGAAATCCCAGAAATGGCTTCTTCTGACACACAATTCTGATAAACAAGGCAATAACTAGTATTTCACTAAAATTCTGGCAGTCTTTGCTGTGCATGCTTCCAGTTTCAATCGAAACTGGAAGCATGCACAGCAAAGATTTCAACTGGAATTTGTGCATACTGAAACTGGAAGCATGCACAGCAAAGACTGCCAGTATTTTAGTGAAATACTAGTTATTGCCTTGTTTATCAGAATTGTGTGTCAGAAGAAGCCATTTCTGGGATTTCCTTGGTGGTGGTGCTGCTGCTGCTAAGTCCATGTCAGCCGTGTCTGACTCTATGCGACCCCATAGACGGCAGGCTTGGTGTTGCAGTGGTCAGTTAGTATAGCTTAATTATATACGGGTTGGCCAGAAAGCTCATTCAAGCTTTTTATTAGATCATACTAAATGAAGTAAGTCAGAGACAGAGAAATATCATATGATATCATTTATATGTAGAATGTAAAATATGATGCAAATGAACTCATTTACAAAACAGAAACAGATTCACAAAGAAAACAAACTTATGGTTACCAAACAGGAAGTAGGAATAAATTCCGAGTTTGGGATTAGTAGATACAAGTTATCAATACTATATATAAAATGGGCATTATAAATTGATGATTGATTCTCCATCATTTAAAGCAGTGTTTCTCAACTTTGTTGCTGTGATGGTGGTGGTGGTTATTGCCCTCTCTCCTGCAAAGAGACTTTCTAAACATGATTTTCCTAATCAACCTCTACCCCTCCATGAAATTTTAAAACCAGAGATACATCTATTCATGTACTATGGCTCTTTGGAAAGTCATGAGGCAATGTATTATCTAAGACCATTCTACTCTCCACGCATCAATTTTCTGTCTTTTTAAGGGCACTATAGCCCTCATTGAGATTGCATATCTTAATGCAACTCTAAATTATTGGCTCAGTGGTAAAGAATCTGCCAATGCAGGAGATGCAGGACACTCAGGAGATGCGTGTTCAATCCCTGGGTCAGGAAAATCCCCTGGAGAAGGAAATGGCAACCCACTCCAGTATTCTTGCCTGAAAAATCCCATGGAGAGAGGTATCTGGCAGGCTACAGTCCATGGGGTCGCAAGAGTGACTGAGCATACACATAAATAAGTTATTATATTCAGTTTCCATTAGAAACATCTATAAATTTTAAGCCAGATAAAGGAGTGTTGACTTAAAAAAAAGTTCACAACCTAAAAGTTAAGAGTTGTATTTTATTTGGTGGGAATTTTTAAAACTTCAAGTCTGGGAAGTAGCATCTCAAATAACACTGACATAACTGCTCTGAGGAGGCGTGCAGGGGGAGCTAGGTTATATAGGGGTTTTGCAATAAAGGGCAGGGAGTCGGAACATCAAAAGATGATTATTAATGAAAGCAAACCAAATATCCCAAATTAAGGAATTTAGTACCTTCTTATGTACGAGAAGATTCAAATCTGGGCTCACTGATTTCATTCCTTTGATATGCACCTCAGCTATCTGGGGCCAGTATTTGGTGTTTTCACACTCTGAGTTTCCTGAGGGCCCACCATAGGGAGTGACTGTAGGGAGCAGTTGCAGTCTGATGGTTGCTAGATGGCAGGTGTTCTTTTCCTTCCCGAGTCCCTTAGGACTCACCAGCTCACCAGCAGTGAGCTACAGTCACTGCAGACTGTGATATCCTTTGCTTACTGATATAGCAAGAAATATGGCCTCCTAGGTGGTACAGTGGTAAAGAATCCATCTGCCAATGCAGGAGACACTTGGTTTGATTCTGGGTTGGGAGGATCCCCTGGAAAGGAAATACCAACCTACTCCAGTATAGTTGCCTGGAAAATTCCATGGACAGAGGAGCTCTACCGCCCGGTACCAGGATACCATCCATGGGTTCGCAAAGAGTTGGACGTGACTGAGCATGCATACACATGGCAAGAAATATTCCTTCTCTCACAAGAAAAGTTGGCAATAGCAAAGTCAGATGAGAGTGACATCCTGCTATTTAAGCAAACAGACTGGGAACCCAACTTCTTGAAATAGTCCAGAGTCAGAACCCTATCTGCGCAGTAGAAAAGGATCCACCTTCCCCCTATTTGTCAACCTTCCTTCAAATTTCTTCCCACTGTCCTATCATAATGCCTGTGATTCTATTGTTGTATTCATTCTGGGGGGCTCAGCTCTTGTGTGGTCTCGTCTCTGAACCACTCTTCCCAAACCCCATCCCTGCCCTGCTCGCTGGGTCAGTTGCAGCCATTCTCATCAGGCTCTTGTTACCCTTCCTTGTCTATCTGAGTCTCCACTGTATGTCCAGATCTGTGTAAAGTATCTTAGAAGGTTGTGTGGAACGACAAAAGAGAGAGCCAGATAAGGAGACCAAGGGTGCTGGTGAGGGTTGGTAGCAATTGTAAATAGGCTGAAGGGTAGATTTAATTGAGAAGTTGGCATTTGAACAAAGACGTGTAGAGTGAGGGAGTTTTCCATGGGGCTAGCTAAAGGCCATATGCTCCAGGGAGAGAAAGAAGCCTGTGCAAAGGCTCTAAAAGCAGGCATGTGTATGGATTGTTCAAGGTCATCAACCAGTCAATGAGGATGGAGAGAGTAAGGGGCACTTAGCAGGAGATAGGGTCTTATTGTTAGTAAAGGTATTATGGACTAAAAGTGTGTGGTCCACCCCCCAAAAAAAATTCATGCTGAATCCCTAACCCCTGATGTGACTGTATTTGGAGACAGTATCTTTGTGGAAGTAACTAAAGTTAATTGAGGTCATAAGGGTAGGACTCTGATCCAATAGAGTTAGTGTCTCCATACAAAGAGACACCAGAGAGCTCATTTGTCTCTCTCTCTCCTGCCATGTGAGGATACAGCAAGAAGGTGACCATCAGCAAGTCAGCAAGGGCACTCTCACCAGAATCTGACTATGCTGGCACTCTGATCCAGCATCCAGAACTGTGAGAAAATAACTTCTGTGGTTTGAGCCACCAGTCTATGGCATTTTGTTATGGTAGACTTGAAAGGATGAGGTGGAGGAAATGAGAGGGGGAAGGTAGCATAAGGCCTTGCTGGCCCTTGTAAGAACTTTGGCTTTTCTCAAAGTAAGATGGGAAATGACTGGAAAGTTTTGATTTAAAGAAAGAAAAGCAAATATTGCATGTTAAGGCATATATGTGGAATCTAGAAAAAATGATAAAATTTTATTTTCAAAGCAGAAATAGAGACACAGACAAAAAGAACAAGCATATGGACACTGGGTGGGGAGGGGTGGGATGAACAGGGAGATTTGGACTGACATATACACAGTATTGATACTATGTATAAAATAGATAACTAATGAGATCCTCCTATACAGCACAGCAAGCTCTACTCAATGCTCCATGGTGACCAAAATGGGAAGGAAATCCAAAAGAGAAGGGATATATGTAAACATATAGCAGCTTCCCTGGCGGTTCAGACAGTGAGTCTACCTGCAGTGTAGGAGACCCAGGTTCGATCCCTGGGTTCGGAAGATCCGTTGGAGAAGAGAATGGCAACCTAGTCCAGTACTCTTGCCTGGAGAATCCCATGGACACAGAAGTCTGGTGGGCTACAGTCCATTAGGTCACAGAGACTCAGACGTGACTGGGTGACTTTCACTTTCATAGCTGGTTTACTTTGCTGTACAGAAGAAACGAACACAACATTGCAAAGCAACTATACTTCAATAAAAATTAATTTAATAAAAGGAAAAAGGATACCAATCTGATTTGTGCTTTTCGAACACAGTTATTGTTGCTATTTTGAAATAGATGATGCAAGTGACAGTGGCAAGTATAGAAGCAGGAGGTCTGTTTGGAGTTCAGGGCATCTCCAAGTGAAAGATGATGCTAACTCTAATCAGACAGGTAGTAGTGAAGTGGTGAGAAATGGTCAGATTCCATATATATGTTTTAAAGTTAGATTCCACAAGATTTTCTGACCAAAAATTAATATGCCATGTGGGGATAAAAAAAAGTCAAGTAAAACTCCAAGATTTTGGTCAGAACAGTTGGAAGGGTGAAGCTGCCATCAACTTCACCATAGAGTTTGCAGATAGATCAGTTCTTTCGGGGTGATCAAGTGTTCAGTTTTGGACATGTTAACTCTGAGGCATCTATAACGTGGAGGTGTTCAGTGGGATTTCCAATATGCAAGTAATGTTCAGGAGTGCTTCAAGGTTGGGGCTATAAGTTTGAGAGTCATTGGCATATAGATGACATCAAAAGTCATAAGACTGGATGAAATCATGGAGGTCTGTTCTTTTTCTCTTCCTCTACTTTCAATTTCCTCTTTACATCCTCTACTCATTCTGTGGCTTCTGCATTTTCTAGGGTCAGAGCAGGGATAGAGGGATATAATGGAAAAGGTCAAATTTTTTGTTTGTTTAGCTGGTACTATATGCAGTAGTTTTTGGCTGACACTGACTGATCATACATTATTTTTTAGCATAATATTTTTATATACATGTTACCTTTTTATGGGTATGTTGGTTAGTTCTCTAAGTACACTTACACAAAATACCATGCATTTTTCCACTTCCTGACTGGGGTGGAGTGGGATTGGATGGGATGCAGACCCCACCCAACTTTTTATAAACTCCTCCCTCTGACTTCTGCTTCCAAGGCACTGTTCCTTCGGCTTCCTCCTGCTTTTGTTACCTTGATCTAATAGGAGACATGTTTATAGTGTCCCTTAAAGATGACTTATGCCATTAGACTTATAACTAAAATAGGAAAACAGACTGAAAGGAAATATACTATAATGATGCATACTCAATCATTTCAGTCATGCCTGACTCTTTGTGACCCTATGGACTGTAGCCCTCCAGGCTTCTTTGTCCATGGGATTCTCCAGGCCAGAATACTGAAGTGGGTTGCCATGTCCTTCTCCAGAGGATCTTCCTGACCCAGGGATCGAATCTGTGTCTCCTGCATTGCAGGCAGATTCTTACCCACGGAGCCACCTGGAAAACCAAAATGATAGCAGTAATTATATTAACATAGAGAGACTTGGGTAATAACTTCCTCATCTATTATCCAAAATACATTATAATGTGGTTAAATATCTTTTTCAGTTAAAAACTATATGTATATAGCATTTTGTATATAAATATGTATACATGCATATCTATACAGTATTTTTGTCTTAAATGTATGTATATAGACATAGTGTTACAGTTGTGTCTGACTCTTTGTGACCCCATGGACTGGAATCCGCCAGGCTCCTCTGTCTGTGGAATTCTCCAGGCAAGAATACTGGAGTGGGTTGCCATTTCCTTCTCCAGGGAATCTTCCCAACCCAGGGACTGAAGTCAGGTCTCCCACATTGTGGGCATATTCTTCACTGTCTGAGCCACTAGGGAATACAGGTATATAAATATGTAAAAGTAGATATTTATATTTATATTTATGAATATCAACATATAAAGTTCTTACCAACTATATATACATACAGAAAGACACACACAGACTCTACTAAGAAAACATTTAATGAATTAACCATACTAAAATAATAGTTTCTCCATAAGGAAAATTGAAATAAAATGAAAATACAAATGAAAAGTACAAAATAAATATTTTGCAATTTATTTGCAGAAAAATGGTATTTTCTAAATGTATAAACATCTCTTTTAAAATTTTATAAGGCCTATAACCAACAGAATAAAAAATCCCAGATAGCAAAATATAAACAGCTGGGGGGAAAAAGGAAAGAAAGAAATGTGAAGAACCCCAATACCACTCAAAATTAAAGAAATACAAACTCAAACAATGAAATGGCAATTTTCACCTATCAATCTGGTAAAGGTCAAAAAGTTTGATATGAGCATGATTACCAGATTGTTGTGACGTAAGCATTTTCTTAGTTTAAGAGGGAGTTTACTACTGCAAATTCTTTGGAAGTGTTTTGGCACTGTTTATCAAAATGTGAAATGCGCAGATCCTTTGACTCAGAAATTCCTGTTCTATGAATTTATCCTACAGATAAACTTCCTGTATGCACACGCAGTACATAAGTGTTCACTATAATATGATTTGCTATATTAAAAAATTCTGGAAACTCCTGAATGTCCATCAGGATGGATTGGAAAACTTGCAATGTCACATACCTGCAGTAAAACATACTGCCTCTTCTCCCCACCCTGAGGAAATCAGTAAATAGATGCCCTGAAATGAAACAATGCTTCCAGTTTGGTCATCAAATATGATGATGCATGCAGAGAACATTTCTGAGAATATATATACCCACAAAATTGCTAAAAATCAATGCTTCTAGGGTTGGAAACCAGGCAATACAGAAAAATTAATATCTTCCCTTTAAAAAAGACTAATTCCTTACCCTACTTGAATTTTTACCATGTAAATGTTTTCTTTCAGTAAATGTAGCACACGTCCCTATTTGTTGATGTAAATTTCGCCCATGGATTGGAAATAGCAAATTGAATAAAATGATACTGCAGTAGAAGTATGGCATAGGGTAGAGTTATCATGAGTTACCTAGTTACCCAGAGTTATCATGATTTGAATAACTCCAAGAGAACTGGGTCAGAACTGTGTCCATTTAATGTGTTTTGAGATGAAAATGAAGGATGATAGATAGCTTTCATCAAGAATCTGGTTAATGGTCCTTCCTAATTATTGGCCTGCCTTATAGGTGAGGAATCTATCCCATTTGGTGAGAATTGCAAGTTAAAACAATCTCTTTGCAGGGAATAAGTGTGACTGGAACAGGGACATCAAAGAGTCATGGAGACCAGTTTGGAGGGTATTTTTAGGGTTACTGGTGAAAATATGAGATATCCAGGACTAAGGCAGTCACAGAAGGAAGAGAAAAGAGGGCTACATGAAGGCTAGAAAAGGTGTAGAAACAGCAGTACCTAGAGCCTGGCTGGATGCGAGGCAGAGAGAGAAGAACAGCAAATGATGACCCTCAGTCCAGGCTTGTGGGTGTGCGACCTCAGTCATTCAGTCCTGTCTGACTCTTTGCAATCCCATGTGCTGTCGCCCACCAGGATCCTCTGTCCGTGGGATTCTCCAGGCAAGAATACTGGAGTGGGTGTCCATGTCCTCCTGCAGGGGATCTTCCTGACCAAGGGATAGAACTTGAGCCTCTTATATCTCCTGCATTGGCAGGTGGGTTCCTTACCACCAGTACCTCCCGGGAAGCCCCAGTCTTGGCTTAGGCAGCTGGATAAACTGTGGTATAATAAAACAGAAAACAGGAAGACAGCAGATTTGAGGATGATAATAAATGCACCTTCTCCTTGAGCTCCCTCACCTATGGGATTAGGCACAGTCATACGTAAATGTGTTTTTCAGGGTGCAGGCTGTTGGTGAGAGATGGAGGATTTGTTTCAGCAGTGGGAATGACTGAGTCTCAAGTGGAGAGAAAAAGCTGTATGTGAATGACGAGTTCTGGAAGGAGATTTGGCTAAATTAAAATGATAGCATATTTTGTTGGCACTAAGAAGAAAATGAAGAAAGGCATTGGTCCAGACCAAGATTATAGTATCTGATTAAAGGAGACTGGTAGAGTTGGCAAGGAGTAGAAGTCAGGATGTCTTGGAGGAACTGAGGAGTGACCATGTCATGGGGAGGAAATGCACCTCACCCAGAGATATACAGAGGGTCTCTTTCTGGAGGTTTTATGTCTCAGCATCCCACAGAATCTGGGTGTAACCAGGGTGGAGCTGGCCCTGCTAGCTTAAACAGAAGCAATGGTGGTAACTGGGGATAAAAAAATCAGGATTTTTGGCTTCATGCCTGGGCTCTGCCACTAGCTGGTTTTGTCATCCTTGGCAAGTCATTTAAGTTTGTGCTGATTTAAAAGCTTCCTCTGTGAAATGAGGTAAAATGTGAAGCAATTGTAATTTTAATAGCTTATATAGACAAAGAGCACCCAGCCTTGAAGAGTTTGAGGAGGCCTTTTGGAGGAAGTTATATACTAACCAAGATCATTCTTCAGATTTTAGTTCCTTTAAATGTTAGGTCAGGGGAAGGGTAAAGAGGCATGGCCCAAGCAGAGGTAACAGTATGAATAAAAGTTTTAAGCCAGGAAATGAAATAGAATCTTCAGAAAGACTATGAGTAATTTGATATGACCTCTAGATTATAATAAAATAAGCAAAAGGCATTCACTTATTTCATCCTTTTAATCACCTCCTAAAGTAGATTCTTCCGGAGGAGGCAATGGCACCCCACTCCAGTACTCTTGCCTGGAAAATCCCATGGACGGAGGAGCCTGGTAGGCTGTAGTCCATGGAGTCGCGAAGAGTTGGACACGACTGAGCGACTTCACTTTCACTTTTCACTTTCATGCATTGGAGAAGGAAATGGCAACCCGCTCCAGTGTTCTTGCCTGGAGAATCCCAGCCTGCTGGGCTGCCGTCTATGGGGTCGCACAGAGTCGGACACGACTGAAGCGACTTAGCAGCAGTAGCAGCAAAGTAGATACTAATGCTGACATTTTATGGAATGAGAAACTGAAATTCGAAATAGTTTCTTGCCTAAAATCTCGTAACCTCATAAGTGGTAGAGCTAGTGAGTCTGCTGCAAATCCTGTTTGAACAACTTTGACCACATCTCTGTGCATGCGTGCTCAGTCAGTAAGTCTCGTCCAACTCTTTGAGACCCTGTGGACTAGAGCCCGCAAGGCTCCTATGTCCATGGAGTTTCCCAGGCAAGAATACTAGAGTGGGTTGCCATTTCCTTCTCCAGTGGATCTTCCCGACCCAGGGATCAAACCCTCATCTCCTGCATGGGCAGGCAGGTTGTTTACCACTAAGCCACCAGGGAAGCCCACCACGTCCCCACATTAACATATTAAGATGGTGGGATTGGGGGAGGCAGTAATGAAGGCATACTTTTCTCGGTCCCACAGGTTATAGTTTGAAAGACTCTTTGAATCTAAAGAAAAAATCATAGTGAAAAAGATGTAAAATGTGTGAGTCATTAGGTAGTGTTTGAACCACAAGCATAAGGAAGTGAAAAACTTCCTAATTCTATTAGAATTAGTCAAATAAATATGTGAATCACTAACCCTGTGTTCTTCGTACTAGTTCACTATATCCTGTAGAAGCCATCTCACTTTTAGGCATAATGAACACAGGCCAGATTTGGTGACCTTGATTCCTCACAACAAATGTAAAGAAAAAAGCCACAGCAAATTAATACTCTTCTATAACTAATTCATCCAGAGCAATTCCATTTTCAAAAACCATGTATTTCCAACAACCCATCATAGATTTGAGCCTCCTAGAGTCCTCCTCCAAGACCACTTGGGACACAGTGGGTCATGCTTACTTATCCTAAGGTCTTTTCTGTGTGTTCTGGATCTTGCAGGTTCACTGCAATGTAGTTGGGTGTGATTTTTGCACTTCTATCTTGCTTAGAATCTACTGGGCTCCTTGATTTTGGTGGCTTAGTCTATCCTAGAAAATTTTCAGTTTTTGTTCATTCAAATATTACTTTTTTATGTATTCTCCCTCTTCTCATAGTCTGCAGTTCCTTTCAGAAATAAGTTACATATTCTCATACTATGCTTAAAGTCTCTTAACTTCCTTTTTGTATATTCTATATTTTCATCTCTCTGTTGTGCCCTAGATGAATATAAAAATAATTGTCCCTCTAGCTCAAGCTCATCTATTGTTTAAGTTGTCCAATGAGATTTTACTTTATATAATCATATTTTTATTTCTTGAATTTTTTAAAAATTTCTGTTCCTTTCCCTATTATCTATTTGTCTGTCACCCCCCTCCACTCTTGAATCTGCTTAGTTTCCTAATATTATATTATTTTCTCAAGTTCCAGAGCCTTCTTTAATGTCTAATCATCTGAAACATGCTTATTCATTATGGTCTCTCATTGATTTTAACACTTTCAAGTTTAGGGATGTTCTATATTGTGGGTCTTGACTCCTGTTTAGTGTGGATGGTTCCTCCAGAGTTTTATAAATTTGGACTTAGACTCACCAGCTGCATGAGACTCTATCTCTGAGAGTCTGTTGGGGTCCATGTTGAAGACATGTCTTAGTAGGACAGTTTGACTTGCATTTCTGCCAGATATTGATCTGGGCCTCCTTCTATGCTACCTGGGAGTTTCCAGACCATACAAGGGCTATAATGAAATCCCAAACTTACCTGAGGGCAGACTATTGGTACAGACTTTCAGGAGCCAAAAAAAAATTTTTTTTCCACCCATTGTCCTTGTTGAGGCAGACATGCTTCCTTATCACAAACCTATGTTTTTTTAGTGGATTTATTTCCAGTGATGGTTTTGATTTTATACAGAGATCTTTGTCACAACTCTCTTTCTTATAAGGATCCACAATCATGTCATCAGTCTTAATGAGAAATTAAAATGTTAGCATTCAAATCTTGATAGAGCAACCAGCTTTAAGCCTCACTCAGAACAATCCACAGTATATACCTAGGAAATTTCCTTTCCTAGTTTCTGTTTCCTTTTTTGAGAGGAAGATCTTTGGGTTTTTCTCTGGCCAACTGAGCTATTCATTTGGAAGGATTCTTTCAAATCTTCAGGATTTCCAAGTAGTTTGTAGAATAAGGATTTTAGGCTCTTTTGTAAAAACAAACAAATAAAAAACCACAGCAAAACAGAAAACCTTTACTCTTCCCTTAGTTTTGAGAAGAGTGCTCTCTGGGTTGTAGAGAGACTCTACTGAGTCATGTGCCAGCTACTCTGGAAATGAACTGTGTTGCCCTGGGGCAGCTCCTGTGATGTGTTCTCACACTCCTGTCCATGGGTGGCTGGACAATGATTTCTTGTGTAGTCTGACTCTTTTGCGACCCCATGGACTGTAGCCCACCAGGCTCCTCTGTACATGGGATTTCCCAGGCAAGAACACTGGAGCGGGTTGCCATTTCCTTCTCCAGGGGATCTTCCTGACCCCAGGATCAAATCTGTGTCTCCTGCATCGCAGGCAGATTCTTCTACCATTGAGCCACCAGGGAAGCCTGGACTGTGAGTGGGTGTACTCAAACTATACCGACTAGGTTTCTTTCTCTTGAAATTTTGAATTTTATATTCCAAACTGCTGTTAGTCTTGCCCTCATGATCCTGAGATAGTTCTTTTAACAAGCTCAGTCTCAGAGCTAGTTGTTAGTACACAGCTTAATAATATGATTATTATTTTTGCCAAGATCTGCAGCCATAAACAGTTTGGAGATGCAGTATATAATTGTGCCTAAAACAATGTGAATAGGTACTGTGAAACTAGCTTTATTCAATACTAATTGGGAAGTGATTTTACAAATTTAATAAGGATAACACTGTGATTCTTCATGCTTACTTTCAAAGCAACTTTAATTTTATTTCCTCTCAACTATTTTGCAAGTGATAGAGATACTTTGCTTTGTTTTTGCCAGGTTTTCACATTTATAAGAGTATACAGAAGTTCAGACCCTTGCTTGGAACGCGGCACCCTGGCCCCTGGACTTTTGGCCTAGGGCGTTTTCAAGATGGGTGAATCACCTCTCTAAAGAGCAAGGTTCTCCTGAGGAAGTGTTTTGTTGTTGTTGTTGTCGTTTTTTCTGTCTATGGCAGGGGCCATCATGGAGGAGGTAGGATCTGTTAAGAGGTGTTGAGTCCAACGGGGAAATCTCTCACCTGCTCTATGAGTTCAGGATTATCCTTCCTACATAATGGAAATTGTACTACCTCTCTTCCCATTACTCCTCCCACAAGTAGCCAATCCCTGGCCTGAAAATAATGTTTAAATCATCAGAATGAGTAGAGAAAGCAGTTCAACTTGGCCCTAAATTAGCATAAATCGGTGCTACTTTCAAAGAAAACTCTGGACGATGTCCAAATTTGTGATGACACAAAGGGCTCTTGAGATCCATAGAACGTGCTGCTTTTGTGTGGTGATCAGTTAAGGCGTCTACAATACAAGGAGAGTGACATGCAATTATACACATACATAGGACTATCCATTTGTAGTCTCTTGTGAGGGGGAAAAAAAAAACAAACCTCTAAAGATAAAAGCCCAAGTATTTAGTAAGTTAAAAATTATTAATGGTCATAATGAAACACTTTACATGTATTATCTACTTCTCCAATTATAAAGTAAGAGCAAATGAAAGCATGTCAATCCTCAATGTTAAATGAATTATCCAAAATGACATCACTTATAGCTAGATGGTTCGGGAACATTATATCATATCTGTAGGATTAAAAAAAACTCAAGTTCAACTGCCAAGGTGACCCTCAGGTGGATCACAACCTTCACATTTCTCTATTTTATTTTCATTTTTTAAATTAAAAATCCACAAAATTTAGTTTTTCCATTGTAAGTGGTTACCATTATAAGTTTTTCCAGGATAAGTAGTCTTACCTACTGTTATGACTTAGACAAAACAAAACAAAACAAAACCAAAACACCCCCAAAAGCTAGTTTGAGTTTTTCTTTTTTCAGAAGTGAATCCAAATACACTCCCATTACCACCTGCCTGTATCTTCTCCATTCACCAGTTTTTACAAATTATTTGGAGTTTAGCTTCTAGAAATGCTGTGCCTCAAGTAATTTTTTTTTCAAAGAGGGAGAAATTTTTTTCTTAAAATTTCTTATCAAATAGTTCTGTTGCTTCTGATTGATTTCTGTAAGAGAGCTTCTAGCAATTTTAATCACTTTTATATTCAGTGGAGATATTTATGAATAGGTCAACTTGGATATCATGTTAAATCTGTTTGAACTCATGGTTCTCAAACGGGTGGTTTAGTGGCTAAGTCATGTCCAGCTCTTTGCGACCTCATGGACTGTAGCCTGCCAGGCTCCTCTGTCCATGCAATTTTCCAGGCAAGAATACTGGAATGGCTTGCTATTTCCTTCTCCAGGGGATCTTCCCAACCCAGGGATTGAAACTGGGTCTCCTGTATTGCAGTCAGATTTTTACCAACTGAACTACCAGGGAAGCCCATAATCACCTGGGAAGCTCAAAATCACCTGGAGGACTTGTTAGATACGGCCTCTTGGGCTCATCCCCAGAACCTTTGAAATGAGACTGAGAACTGGGATTTCTATGAAAATGCCAGGTGATGATAATTCTGCTGGCCTTGGAACCATATTTTGGGGTTTTCTGATATAGACTTATTTTAGTCTTATTGTAATTTTATTCTGATATGTAGCAGAATCTGCATGCATTTCTAAATATGTCTTTAATTAAAAGAAATGAGAGAATATTAATATGAGAGTCATTGAAATTAATTATACCTACACAATCTTTTTGATAATATTCATCACCCATTCAGCCTCAGGATCCAAACAAATTAATTTTCCATCTTTCAATGTGACTCTGAAAAGAAAAGAATATTTTGGTTAAATTATAATTGTATATAATTTAATAACACTTGAAATGTATTCGTTACAATTTCTGTAACATGAAATTCATATGCTTAAAATGAACACACAAATATTTTAAACTAATTATATTATTAGAATGTGAGTTTTAATCATATCAGTGTACATAACAATTTTTTTAACAATTTTTTTAAATCAACTAGAAGATAAATTTCCTAGAGTCTTTTGAGATATCAGCTGATAATCAGTGAACATTTACTAGACTTAAAATGCACAGGGTATAGTGTCAGACTCTGGAAAACCTGCATATAGAGGGTATCTTCCAGGCTGCCAGTTATCAACCACTTACCATGTACTCTTTATCACTATACCTCTGCAAATTTCATTAGATTTTAAGGCTTCATTAAAGCCTCATTTATTATTGGGAGAGAGGAGCATACCCTAAACTAGTTATTTAAATTTATTCTGTAGTTTCCAACTGCACTTAACAGAACAGCAAAGCTCCATCCCTTTGAGGTTCATTACATGAGGACCAGTTAAACCAGTCAGTCCTAAAAGCAACCCCGAATATTCATTGGAGGGACTGATGCTAAGCTGAGGCTTCAATACTTTGGCCACCTGATGCAAAGAGCTGAGTCATTGGAAAAGACCCGGATGGTAGGAAAAATTGAAAGCAAAAGGAGAAATGGGCAGCAGAGGATGAAGTGGTTAGATAGCATCACTGACTCGATGGACATGAATTTGAGCAAACTCTGGGAGACAATAGAAGAAAACAGAGCATGGCCTGCTGTAATCCATGCGTCACAAAGAGTCGGACACAACTTAGGGACTGAACACCAACAGCAACAGGAGGACCAGATCATAATAAAAATTATAATGATAATAACATAATAATAACTCTACAGTAAAGTACTAATAAAAGGATAGTCACAAAACATCACACACGATAGTGAAAACTTGAAAGTATTGTATTTCCAAGACAAGAGAAAGTATTAGTCGTTCAGTCTTGGCCAGCTCTTTGAGACTCCATGGACTGTAGCCCGTCAGGCTACTCAGTCCATGGAATTCTCCAGGCAAGAATACTGGAGTGGTTTGCCATACCCTTCTCCAGGACAAGGGTGCCTGCCATCACCACAGCCATCTCAACAAAACTAGAAAGAGTCATAAGATCTCCAAAGGGGAAACTAAACTGCCATTATTCCCATATGACAATGACAGACTTTATTTTCTTGGGCTCCAAAATCACTGCAGATGGTAACTGCAGCCATGAAATTAAAAGATGCTGGCTCCTTGGAAGAAAAGCTATGACAAACCTAGACAGCATATTAAAGAGCAGACACATTACTTTGCCGACAAAGATATGTATAGTCAAAGCTATGATTTTTCAAGTAGTCATGTATGGATGTGAGAGCTGGACTGTAAAGAAGGTTGAACACTGAAGAATTGATGCTTTTGAACTGTGGTGTTGGAGAAGACTCTTGAGAGTCGCTTGGACTGCAAGGAGATCTAACTAGTCAATTCTAAAGGAAATCAATCCTGAATAGCCATTGGCAGGATTGATGCTGAAGCTGAAACTCAAATACTTTGGCTGCCGGATGCGAAGAGCCGACTCCTTAGGAAAGATCCTAATGCTGGGAAAGATTGAAGGTAGGAGGAGACGTGGACGAGATGGTTGGATGGCATCACTGACAAAATGGACGTGAGTTTGAGCAAGCTCTGGAGATGGTGAAGGACAGGGAAGCCTGGTGTGCTGCAGTCCACAGGGTTGCAAAGAGTCAGACACGACTGAGCGACTGAACAACAACACGAGTAAAGTGTTGACGGTTGCAAAATCAATGCAATATTTTATATCTGAATGCAAATAACAACTAAAATGTGAAATTTTATAAAGCTATCCTTTACAAATGGATCAAAAAGAAACAGCATTGCAGATTAGTGGGAAAATAATGATAATTTATTAAGTGGTGCTGGAACAGTTGATGAACCATAAAAATTAAAATGGATAATTTCCTCACACCATATGCAAAAATCAATTCCAGGTGGATTAAAGTTTTAAATACAAAGGAAAAGACTGTAAAAAAAGTTTAGCGGACTATACAGAAGAATATTTTTATGAACGCTGTGAAGGAAAGTTTTTTTGAACTAAATCACTAAAAGTGCTAACCAGAAAAGAGAACATTGCTAATCTCAAGCATATTAAAAATAAATTTATACTAATTGAAAGGACACCACAGAAAGAATAAAAACATGAACCACAAATTGGAAAATGAGCTTTTCTATCCATAAATCTGATGAGGGTTTAATATCTAGAATGTGTAAAGAACACCTGTGAGGCAATAAAGAAAAGGTTACTGATAAAGTTATTAAGACAGTAGATCTGGAGAGTTCTCATCACAAAGAAGAAACTATTTTTAATTTATGTATGAAATGATGGAGGCTAACTAAACTTATTGTAGTAATCATTTCACAATATATATAATTCAAACCATTATGCAATACACCTTAAACTTATAGTGATGTACGCTAATTATGTTTCAATAAAACTTGGGGAACAGTAAAAAAAAAAAAAAGACTTCTCCCTCCACATATTCACTACTTACATGATTTCTTTTCTGTTGCAGTGAGCACCTTCAGGGATTATCTGGAATTTTGCAATGAATTTGGGAGGAATAAAGTCAGATTGTGTCTGAATACACTGGCATCTCAGCTCTTGGCTCTCACAGGGATCAGCTGTGTGAGAAAATACTAGTGAAACACTAAGAAATAAAGACAGCCATGATGCTTAATTCTTTACTTGTGAAATCTGAGGTCATTGCAGCAAGATACTTAACTCACCAAATACTATCAGAAATCTTTAGGGAAACAATCACATAAACATAATCATTTGCTATTGTTATGATCAATGAAACTATTGAATATCTACTGCATTTGAGAAATGGGTAAATGTACCAGACCAATAATTTATTGCCTGAAGGCATATCTGGTCAACAAGAAATGTTTAATGGTAAAAGTCAACTTCATTGCCTTCTATAAAATATTTTAAATACCAAAATTTCATGTGAATTCTATCAGTTGAAGGTGGCAATTTCCACTATTAAAGTAAACACCCTAAACCTTTTTACAGTGTGCTGCTGCTTCCTGTTGTCCAGTCTTTAAGTCCTGTCTGACTCTTTGTAACCCCATGGACTGTAGCCCTCCAGCCTCCTCTGTCCGTGGGGTTTTCCCAGCAAGAATATTGGAGTGGGTAGCCATTCCCTTCTTCAGGGGATCTTCCTGACCCAGGGACCGAACCTGTGTCTCCTGCATCAGCAGGTGGATTCTTTACCACTGAGCCTCCAGGGAAGCCCACGCTGCTGCTATCATCTTTAATAAGAAAAGCGCAGACCCTTACAGTGTACCCGTTTGCCAATGCAGGAGACATGAGAGACATGCATTCTATCCCTGGGTCGGGAAAGTCCCCTGGAGAAGGAAATGGCAACCCACTCCCCCATTCTTGCCTGGAGAATCCCTTGGACAGAGGAGGCTGGTGGGCTACAGTCCATAGTGTTGCAAAGAGTCAGACACAATTGAAGCGACGACTTTGCATGCACACACGTGTATGTGGGTATTCCTAACATTCTCAATATTAATTAATTAAGTCAACAGATTTAAAAAATTTACCTCAACAGGAACTTCTTTGATATTCCACAATCTAAGTGTATATGCTGCTTAGGTTTTAATTTTATAGTTTCTACATTTTGTCCTAACACCAGATTCAATCTCATTTGATTTGGAAACATTTGGGCTTCGAATTTTTCCAAAGCCAAGAAGGAAAAGATGAAAGCCATAGCTCCTTACCAAAGATGCCCAGGACAAAGACGGCCAACAGGAGGAACATCTGTGAGCTCTCAGTAGCCATGTCTGTGCTTGATCTTGATCCTTGTCTGAATGGTAGTGTCAATATTGCAGCCTCTTTTATGCGCTCTCTGTAACCATGGAAGTTTTTTGTTGTTCTTGCACTCTCTTTCCACGAAGAATAGAAGGAGCAGTTTATTCAAGTGGCATGTCTGTCACTTACAAGTCAATGAGGAAGCTGGGTTTGTTTTTCAAGCTTTGGTTTAACTGAGGGGTTTCAGGCATGAGGAGATGAATTTATCGAATAGAAAAATGAACCCATTATTCCCTGGGAGGGAAACTGCATGATTGTGACGGGTTCAGTGCCAGTTAAAATTAGTAACTTACAGAATGGAATAATAAAAGATGTCTGTACATCTTTTCAAAGGTCATGTTTGTATAAAGTAGGAAATGAAAATGCTTTTCTTCCTCAAGTATTTACTTTTGGCTTTTGTGCCTATTTGCGTAAATCCATTCAAGGTTATAATAGACTCTTGCAAGCTCGAACTATACTCTTAATGTGTGCATGCGTGTGTGCTAAGTCGCCTCAGTCTTGTCCAACTCTGACCCTATGGACTGTAGCCCACCAGGCTCCTCTGTCCATTGCATTCTCCAGGCAAGAATCCTGGAGTGGGTTGCCATACCCTTCTCCAGGGGATCTTTTCGACCTAAGGATGGATCCTGTGTCTCTTATGTCTCCTGCATTGGCAGGTGGATTCTTCACCACTAGCGCCACCTGAGAAGCCCCAAACTTAAAGCATGGGTAACCTCTAAAGATACTGAGGGCTCTGCTTGTGGCTCAAGTGGTAAAGAATCTGCCTGCAGTGTGGGAGACCTGGGTTCCATCCCTGGGTTGGGAAGATCCCCTGGAGAAGGGGACAGCTACCCACTCCAGTACTCTAACCTGGAGAATTCCACAGAGAGAGGAGCCTGGCAGGCTATAGTGCATGGGGTCGTAAACAATCAGACATGATGGAGTGACTTGCACTTTCACAAAGATACTGAATAAAGTTCAGATTACAGCAACGCTTGTCCTGTCAAGAACAGCAAATTATGGTTTACTTATGGTTTAAAGGCAGCAGTTTCAAAACACTTGAAGCTGAATTAACTCAGTGTATTATGAACTTAATTTTTTTTTCTTAAACAGTTTTATAAATGACTTTCATTATCCGATACAGCTCATTTATTTATTTATTTATGTGTGTATACACACACACACACACACACACACACACACACACACACACACATATATATATTTGCGTTAACAAACCCAATACCAAAGCATTTGTTTCAGTTTCCTGGGGCTGCCATAAAAAAGTACCACATACTATGTTGCTTAGAAAACATAAATCTTTATCTCACCATTTTGGAGCCTATAAGTCAAAAATCATGGTGTTGGTAAGGTTGGTTCTTTCCTAGATCTGGGAGGGGAAAAGCTGTTTCCAGTGTCTTTCCTTGGCTTGGGGATGGTCATCTTCTTCTTCACATGCTGTTCTCCTTGTGTGTGTGTCCATCTCTAAGTTTTCCCTTCTTGTGAGGACACCGGTCACATTGGATAACCCACCCCAATGACCTGACTTTAGTTTGATTACTTCTGTAAAAACCTTATCTCCAAGTGAGGTATTGGGGGTTAGAATCTTAATCTATGAATTTGGAAGGTGGGAATAGAGGATGCAATTCAACCTGTAGCAACACTTAAGTGAAGAATCGGTGATTACCGAGGGCTAATATAGCCTGAAGATAAACATAGTCTAATAAGAATGTTTGTTTTTTTGGCTAATTCTCATTGAACAACTGTTACCTGAAGGACTTTTGCTGGACATGAAGTATTTAAAGAGTAAAAATTGAGTCTTTGCTCTTGAGAAGTTCATGGACTATAGGGAGAGGCAGACATGTAAACAGATTAAAGATGGTGATCTGTGTTATATAGGTACCCTGGAGGCAGTGGAGGGAGGACCTCCCCCTCAGAGCCAGGAAAGACTTTACAGTAGAGGCAACACTGGCATTATTACAGATGAAAGGAAGCGCATATTAACACATATTTGTGAAGGGTTGCTGTGGTCTGAATGCTTGTGTCTCCCCTACAATTCACATGTTGGAATCCTAACCCCTAATGTAATGGTGTTAGGACGTGGAAGTCTTTGGGAGGTGATCAGGTTATAAGTGTGGGACCCTCAAGAATGGGGTTAGTACCCTCATAAAAGTGACCCCAGAGGGTTCTCTCATCCCTTATATCTTGTGAGGATACAATCCAGAAGAGGTACTTCACCCAGCTATGCTGGTTTGGACTTCCTGACCTTGGACTTCCAACCTCAAGAACTGTGTGAAATAACTATCTTTTGTTTATAAACCACCCAGTCTGTGCTATTTTGTTATAGCTGCCCAAATGGACTAAGACAACAGTTTTGGCATGTTGAGAAAATGGAAAAAAAAAATGCTATTTCAATATCAAAATAAGTTGCAATAACTTGACAACATGGTCAGACCTTGGCCTTTTTACAAACCAAAAAGTTAAAAATAAGTTAGAAACACTACTCAGACATAACCTTAATTTCTTTGAGTCTCATTTTTCTTCCACACTAAAATCACAAAATACTGTGTTATAAGGTGTTTAGATATTATGATGATAACAGGAAAGGATACAAAGATAAAATAACCAAGTGTTCAAAGACTCAAAGTATTTAGTTTTTCAAGGCTTAAAAAATAGGCTCAGAAAAAAAAAAAAAGGCTCAGGACATCATGATAGTTATGAAGGAGTTGGCTAAAGAAAAGAGAGCTCTAGAAATTGGCATTGACCTTCCATTGGTTCTCTTTGATCAATACTAAGTCACAAATGCATAGGGTGAAACTCCACAAGTTCGGGGAAAGGACATCCATAGATGTTCAGGCTGAGCAGTTCCCAGAACTCTCGTGGAGTGGGGAGACGCTTGAGGTCCGACCTGTTAGAGAGTTTGTGAGCACTCAGCAGAGACACAAAAGAGATATGACTCAGCAGTACAATTAAATTAACTCCAAAGCAAAGAACTCTCTCTAGACCACCCTAACTAACCTGAAAAACAAGCCTCAAAAAGATCAAGCTGATGCTCCAGTAACTTAGCTGCCCACCAGAACAGAGGCTAAGACTCCAAAAGAAGAAAACAAAATCTTGATGCTCCACAACATAACATACAATTTTTCCTGCATCCCATCAAAAATTACTACACATGCCAGGAAGTAGAAAATCATAACCCATACCAGGAGGAAAATTCAAGCAATAGAAATAGACTCAGAAAGGACAGAATTATAGAATTAATATATAAGGATATTAAAATACCTATTATAAATATGCTAAAAAATTTAAAAGAAAATGTAGACATAATGAATAGATAAATAGAAAATATATATATATATATATATATATATATATATAAGTAGTGCAACTTCTAAAAATGTCCAACTAGAAAATAGAATATACATCCACTAACTCCTGACCCTCAGTGAGAGTTGTCTCATGACAGGCCATCCAACCTGTGAGCTGAGCAAACTCCTCTGCCATTCCGCCCCCTGCCCCCATACTCCCAAGCAGAGAAAAGTCTCAAGAAAGAAGCAGGAGAGAGGAGCTTGAGTTGGGAAGCCACCAGAAAAGTATAGATGTTGCCCATTGTGACTTCAGAACTCATCAGTAAACAGAGGGGATACAAGTGGGGCATCAACAGTAAAGACAGGACAAGCCCTTCCCCTTGTTATTTGTATGAAGAGTCCCAGAAAGGAGAAATAAATAGCATCATCTGTGATTCTGGATGGGCGCCATTGTGCCATCATAGGTCTGCCACCTCTGCCATCTCCCAGTGTTTCTCCAGTTACTTCTGGAAGTCCTGAGAGGACATCTCTTGATACAAACTCACAAAGAAAGATTCGCAATAACAAAATGGGATACGCCATACTGTCTCCTCTCTAGCTCTAGTTCATTTAGTAACACTGCTCAGGAGATCTCAGTCAGTGCTGCCATTGCTGTTTCCGGCTGATGATCCCTCCACGTTGTGACATAGCACGTAATATTCTTTTCCCACTTCCTTCATGCTGTGACCACAGCCTCACATGCTTTGCGCTTCACTTCCTGCTGTGACACTTCCAACGGGAACTGCCCGGGAAATTCAATGTCAAAACTACACTGCCTATCCACCTGATCCAGCCCTGAAGCTGAGATGATGCCCACAGAGTTGGCCTTGAGGACCAATGGCAGATTCCTGGAGACGCTGATAACATTTAAATCCTGGTACAACTTCAGAAAGAGTGTTCTGTCTTTACCTTTACTGGGTAGAAGGGAAATTAAGGTTAGGTCAGGAACTTACCCTAGAGCACACTGTCTACAACTGATAGAGCTGGAATTTACTCTGAAGTAAATATGAGTCTTTGAAATGGTTGTCTTTATTCACCGCATGAATAGCAACATCTTTTTTGCTTTTTCGGAGCTGTGTTCTGTATCGACAAGTGCTAAGTGGCCAGTATAGCAAGGTCCATGTTTGAGGGTAAGGACTGGTCTTAAGGGTGAGGGCTTAACTGAACTCTCTCTCAAGTGGGTCACACTTGTAAACATTTTCCCCTGTCCTCTGACTTAGGATTAGGGAACAAATGCTAGCATTTATGGAGCATCTAGACAATTGGTTTTAATTTATTCTGTAGTTCACAGTTTCTTTCTTCTCATCTCATAATCAGTACATTGGAATTATGGAGAGATGATCATTTTTTAACTTTTGTAAGTGTGAAACAAACCTCACAGAGGCTGTTTCTTGCTACCTGTGTGTGTGAGCTGTGCTCAGTCATGTAGGACTCTTTGCAACCCCATGGACTGTAGCTTGCCAGGCTCCTCTGTCCATGGACTTCTCCAGGCAAGAATACTGGAGCTGGTTGCCATTTCTTACTCCAGGGCATCGTCGACCCAGGGATCGAACTCACATCTCTTCTGTCTCTTGCATTGGCAGATGAATTCTTTACCTCTGAGCCACTGGGGAAGCTCTAGAGGCATGGAGATAGCTAAATGGAGATAAACTGACATAAAAACCTGTTCTCTTGACTGACTGGAGATCCTACTCTAGTATAAGGAGAGGAAAACATGCTGAAAGGTGGTAACTAACATTCAAATCTTAAAACCAATTTACTGCATTTGATAAACTGATGTAAAGGATTGGGATAACCTTAAACTCTTTGGTGACATTTTTTTTACCATCTGAGCCACCAAGGAAACCCAAACTCAGAGATACTTATAAATGAAAGTTAGAAAACTGAACCCAAATGTCAATTAGATCTTTTATAGATTAATCAGCCACTCACTTTTTGTGCTTCTATTGATGACACAAAATATTTGAGTCTTGAAGAAAAAAATCCTCTTTATTATCATTTCACTGCCAGTTTCATTAAATTGTTAATAGTTGTTTGAAAAATCCTTTAGCCAAAACAATGAAATGAGGTTTGTTTTTAAGATAGCTACAAGAGAAACTTCCTGGGTGGTCTAGTGGCTAAAACTCTGCACTCCAAGGGGGACCAGGGTTCCATCCCTGGTCAGGGAACTGGAGCCCACATGCCGCAGTGAAGACAAAAGATCCTGCATGCCAAAACTAAGACCCAAGACAGCCAAATAAATAAATAATAATTTTTTTTTTTAAATAAAGAACAGGTAACATTTTTTTAAAAGATAGCTACAAGAATTTTAAAAAAAAGAAATTTTTAAAGAGGTATACTTGAGTAGCAAGGGAGCAAGAAGCTCCTTATAAAAAACAGCAATATATTATTATTGCTCTCATAATATTATAGCGACTCTCACACTAAGGGGAAGGGGCCAGTGCACAGTTTGGAAAAGCACATTCTTGGGTTGGTGAGAGCCAAGGGGAGTGACAGCTATCAGCAGATGAAATTAAATATAACTTATAGATTGATTTATCTGTGTAGCAAATGAATGTCCAAGAGGAGAAAAAGAAGCTAAGAAACGTTGATGTAAATAATCAGATTTATCCAGTAAAGGTAGAATTTTTTCCTCAGAAAAAAATGAAATAAACAGTGTTTAGTTTGAAATATTTTATTTTCATGTTCTTTGTAAAAACATCAATAAATATTTAAACTTCTCTTTTCTCAGACATAGAAAAGCACTGCATAATTAACATGAAACAAGGCATTGTGCCTTACAAGAAAGACATAAAATGTCCAAAGGGTATTTAGAACATTGCAGCTCTTAAGGTTTCAACATGAGAAATGCTGACCACATACTGTGAAATCATTTCAATAAATAACAAACATTCTTTTAAACATTTACAAACACATGCATTTACAAAAACATTTACAAAAACATGCATCCCCCCACCCGACAATGAGTTCACTATCTGTTTCCACCCTCCAGCTTCTGACACAAGGGCCAGCATAATGCGGGCTCCTCAGAAATATTAATTTAATGACTGGCAAACATTTGCAAACCTTCTACTTCAAACTCAGTAAGAATCAGGACTAAATAAACTTTTTTTTTCAGAAAATAAATAATGCCAATAATGATAGGATGTGCAAATAGATGTGATCACATCCTTAATCATGTCACATGTAAATATTAACATAGAATCTTTGAAACCCAAGCAACACATAAATAAATAAATAAGTAAATAAATAAGTAGAAGAACCCTCCTAAGAGATGTTCGAACATATTAAGCCTGATCCAGGTGGCCTTAGGAGCTGGTGATTCCTCTTTTCCCTCTTTGATTTCTGTAGGGGCAGGGCCTACTTCTGGAACAGCCATCCAAGAGCCTCCGTTTTCCACCTGGTCAGTTGGAGGTGGCCCTGCAAGAAGAAAAGGTCTTCCTTAGTAGTTGCTCCAGAAGACTGAAGCAGCACCCTTCTCCTTTCCCTCTCCCTGGGTTCCAGAGATTTCTGAGTCCAGTCCTCCCAGCCTGGCATCAGGTGGTTACTGCCTGCCACCTGTGTGGCAGATGCCTCTAGGCTCTCTGATACTCTTATTCAGGAACGGAGGTGGAGCCTGCAGTATTCAAGGTATTATTGGCTACAAATAACCAATTCTATTTGATGCTGAAGTTGAAGCTCCAATCCTTCCGCCACCTGATGGGAAGAGCTGACTCATTTGAAAAGGCCCTGAGGCTGGGAAAGATTGAAGGCAGAAGGGGATGACAAAGGATGAGATGGTTGGATGGCATCACAGACTCAAGGGACATGAGTTTGGGTAAACTCTGGAAATTGGTGATGGACAGGAGGGCCTGGTGTGCTGCAGTCCATGGGGTCACAAAGAGTTGGACACCACTGAGCGACTGAACTGAACTAGCCAACACCAGTGTGAATTTTAATGAAAGCGGTTTAACCCACATTCATTTTAATGCGGAGAATCAGGGGCCATGATGGAAAGCACTGGCAATGTCTTTCTGGCATCGGAGCAGATTAATGACCTAAATGGCAAATTTAATTCTGAAATTGTGATTTTTTCATTCCTTCAGCTAAATCCTAGGTTTCTCTGATAGAGCTTTCAGCAGGCAGAACGACTCCAGTCACACGACGAATAAAAACTACAACTCACTTGTTTAGCATCTTATCGATGATTTTCTTAACCATGGGGGCGGCGGGGTTGAGACACACTTCCTGACTAGTCTTGAGAGTGGCTCTGCAGAGAGAAGGGAGAATCCACGTGAGATGGGAGGTCCATTTGGGGGACGGGGTGAGGGCATCGGGACGGGGGGTGGTATAAGGAGGACAGCAGCAGAAGTGACACTTACATGACTTCGGTTTGGTCGCAGTGGGGGCCGGGGGGCGTCACCTTCACGCTCTGGATGTTCTTGAAGTGAATCCCCTGCAAGGTCTGCAGGCACTGGCATCGCAGTTCGTTGACCACGGGCGCCCCTGCGGGAAGGACAGGGTGTGTTAGGGGCTGTCCTCACGGGCACCCACCCACCCCCGTCCCGCCCTGGGGATCCGCGTCTCACCTGCCGCGCGCCGGCTGGCGGCCACCAGGAGCAGGAGCAGCATCGCGGCGCGGAGGAGCCGGGGGGCGGCGGCGGTCGCGGCTCGGGCCATGGGTCTCAGCTCGGAGGGTCTGTGTCTGTTGCGGGAAGGCTGGCGGGAGCGCTGGCTGAGCGGGCTCTGTGGCTCCCCAAGCCGGGTGAACTCCTTTTATCCTGATCGGATGGGAGTTGCTAGCACCGGGGTCAGGGAAATCCCAGGTCCGGAAGGAAGGGGCGGCCCCGCCCGTCTCACGCGTAATCAGCGCACTTGGGGTGTCATCCCCGTACCCAAATCCCCACGCGACGGTGAGTCGCCGCCACGCTGGGGCTCCAGCCCGGATGGGGGCTGTGCGTCTCAGGCCACCCTGGTCGCGGGGCAGGGAGAGGGGAGAGCTCTGGGGACACTGGGGAGAGACCCCCACAGGGCTGGGGAGACCGTCTTAGAGAGAGACTCAGTTTTCTTTACTTTACCGGGGAAATTAAAGATAAGTAAGCAGGTAGATTTTGTTTAGTTATCTATCCTCTGCCTCTCTACATTCAGTTTTGCTTATTTCATACATGAGAAAGGGGATCAATGTCAAAAGCTGAATTCTGGGTTAATTTCAGTGAAAGTTGAGGGCTGTAAAAGGACCTACCGTTTTGGGTCCTGCTCAACTCAATATTCTCTTAGCAACACTGGAACTTTCAAATTCGAGACAGATCTCCTTTTCCAGGTAAGGAGGGTTCAGAGTTGGTCTGAAAATATGGGATTGGTGGTCACTCTGAAGCTGTGGGCGAGCTGGTCTGTCTTTGGACAAAATAGCACGTGGACACTAAAGAGTGCTTTCAGCAGCATAGCACCCTTGCACGGATGTGTGCTGATGAAATAAAGATGAAAACACACATAAAATCCTGTTCCATTCACTGCTGGGGGACCGTCAGTGTTGGTCCTCCTTTTTCTTGAAATATTGATGTCTCTCTTTTCTGACCAGAAATTTCAGTTTTTTCACCTGATGCCTTTACTAGTTTTTCATCAGACGTTTTAGGGTTCTTGCATTGACTCAACATGAAGTCTAGAGGTTTAAGTGTAGTTATCCAGGTTGGCTGAAGATGCTTTCAAACTATAGTGTTGGAGAAGACTCTTGAGAGTCCCTTGGACAGCAAAATCAAACCAGTCAATTCTAAGGAAAATCAATCCTGAATATTCACTGGAAGGACTGATGCTGAAGCTCCAATACTTTGGTCACCTGATGTAAAAAGCCGACTCATTGGAAAAGACTCATGCTGGGAAAGATTGAGGGCAGGAGGAGAAGGGGCGCTAGAGGATAAGATGGTTGGTTGGCATCTTAGATTCAATGGACATGAGTTTGAGCAAACTCCAGGAAATGGTGAAAGACAGGGAAGCCTGGCGCGCTGCAGTCTATGGGATTGCAAAGAGTTAGACACAACTTAGCAACTGAACAAAAACTCCAGGTTGGATTCAGACCTCCTGGAGATGTGGAATATTATGGGAGTGGGAAAAGAAGAAAAAAATGGCCCCTGGCCTAGGGACAGGCATCTAGGAACAGGGCTCTGGGCAGCCCAACTCAGTGGGTGATAACTCACATCCCACAGGCAGCCAGCCTACAGCGGTGCCACTTTCATTGCTATCTGTTAACCTACACACAAGGCTGTATATTGTGCTTATTTAACTTCTATGCAGAGTACATCATGTGAAATGCTGGAGGAAGCACAAGCTGGAATCAAGATTGCCAGGAAAAATATCAATAACCTCCGATACACAGATGACACCACCCTTATGGCAGAAAGCAAAGAAGAACTAAAGAGCCTCTTGATGAAACTGAAAGAGGAGAGGGAAGAAGTTGGCTTAAAACTCAACATTCAGAAAACTAAGATCATGGCATCCGATCCTGTCACTTCATGGCAAACAGATGGGGGAACAATGGAAACAGTGACAGACTTTATTTTGGGGGGCTCCAAAATCACGCAGATGGTGACTGCAGTCATGAAATTGAAAGACGCTTACTCCTTGGAAGGAAAGCTCTGACCAACCTAGACAGCATATTAAAAAGCAGAGACATTACTTTGTCAACAAAGGTTTGTATAGTCAAAGCTGTATTTTTTCCAGTAGTTATGTATGGATGTGAGAGTTGGACTGTAAAGAAAGCTGAGCACCAAAGAATTGATGCTTTTGAACTGTGGTATTGGAGCAAACTCTGGGAGATGGTGATGGACAGGGAAGCCTGGCGTGCTGCAGTCCATGGGGTCACAAAGAATCGGACACGACTAAGCGACTGAACTGAACCTACATGCTGTTAAACGTTTCCTTGCTCACCTCACAGTGGTTATGAGAAGTGAGTTAACATGTGTGAGAGTTGACTGGGAATAAATGCCTTATAAATGTTTGTTAAACAGATAAAATAGAAATAGCTTTTTTCAACATAACCTAAACACAAACACTATCTGTTATGAATCTCATGATAAAGAAAAAAAAAAGTGATGGGAATGTTCACCTCTCTATTTTTCTTTTTATATTTAAAAAATTTCTGTATTAGTTTTTTCGAAAAGTATGCACAGTTACACTCTACTAGGAGATGTACTTACATGGGATTTGGGTGGGTTTGCTTGTTTACTTTTTGTTGTTACTTTTCAGACCTATCATTGATTTATTTTGTGGCCTTACTTTCAATCACCTCATTTGTTAGAAAGGAGTTTGAATTCAAGATTCTTCACCTTATTTATTGGAAAAGTCTTATTAAAATGAACAACTATCTTTAAAAATATTCTAGTTTTTTTCAGTATGATCCTGAAAGAAAAACCTGGGACATTAAAGGAGTATTAACATTTGTATTGAAAGTGAAAGTTGTTTAGTCTGTCCAACTCTTTACAACCCCATGGACTGTAACCTTCCAGGTTCCTCTGCCCATGGAATTCTCCAGCAAGAATACTAGAGTGGATAGCCATGCCCTCCTCCAGGGGATCTTCCCAACACAGGGACTGAACTCAGGTCTCCCGCATTTGGGGCAGATTCTTTATTGTCTGAGTCATAATATTTGTATTAAGCAATAGAAATGAAAAAACAATATAAAGACTATAAAATATGGTGACAAGCTCAGGAATAATTGAGAATTTGTGTTATTTCTTCCCTTGTTATCAATTATTTTGGGGGATTTCATGGGAAACAGGCCAGGTATACAAAAGTTAGTCTTTAAAAGTTGTAAAATGTGTTGTTTTGTTTTCTAATTATAAGTAATGCAGGCTTAGTTTCTAAGGTTTATAAAAGTCAGAAAGGCATGAAGAGACTATTTTTCCTCTAATCTCTCTTAACTTTTGTCTACAGCACAAAGTTAACAAGTCACTGAAAATTTGCTTTTTTTCTTCAGCAAACATGGTAGCTGACAAGTTGTAAAAGTACACAGGGTTCTGGGTGAATACGAAAGATGCTGTTTAATTTATTTAGTTGTCGCATACCATTGGCAAGTTACTAAGCTCTGTACCCACCTCAAGATGCAGCACAATGATTTGGTGCCAAATTCCAGGCTCTCTTCTAAGAGTTATACAAATATTGACTCATTCAATCTTTCAAGCATCTCTGTGAATGTATTTGTTATTATCTTTGTGGTACTTTTTAAGGTTACAAGTAAGGAAACAAGTGCAAAGAGATTAAGGAACTTCCCCAAATTCATCAGATATTGAAACTTGGGACTCTAACCCAGAGGAAATGACTTTTAACCATTGTGTTACTATAACAATGCTCTGTGATATATGATTTAAAATTGTCAGGGGATTTCCCTGGTGGTTCAGGGGTGAAAATGCCTCACTTCCAATGCAGGGGACATGGCTTCCATCCCTGATTGGGAAACTAGGATCCTGCATGCTGAGTGGTGTGGCCAAAAAAAAGTTATTTAATTAATTAAATAATTTTTTGGACTTCCTTGGTGGTCTAGTGGTTAAGAATATGCCTGTCAATGCAGGGGGCATGGCTTCGACCTCTGGTCCCGTAGGATTCCACATGCTATGGGGTAACTAAGCCTGTGCTCCACAAGAGAAGCCCCTGAAATGAGAAGCCCACACACCACAACTAGAGAGTAGCCTCTTCCCTCTTGTTGCAACTTCAGAAAGTCTGCATGCAGCAATAAAGAATCAGCGCAACGAAAAAAAAAAAAATTCCAGAGAGGAGTGATTTTTAAAAATCTGTTTATAATTCCACTAGCTGAATGTTTCAAATTTACTTATTCTAAAATGCAAACACAGTATATGACAAGACTCCTCCACAGTTTGGTTTCACTAACAGCATAACTGTCTCCTGTGGCGTTGATCTAGCCTGAAATATTTTCTTAAAGTGTCCAATTCTGGTAAAAATAGTAACTTTACCATAGAGAAATCTGGCAAACATTTTCTTATCTAAACAATTATGTTGAAGGTTAATATCATCAGTGTGATGTCATGTGGATATCATGGACTCCCTGATATGATGTGATGAGAAGGGCACGTCATCTCTTTGGTATTCGTTCCAAAAGTTCACGTGGTTTTCAGTCATAAGGAAAACATTTTTCAAACCTAAATTGAGGATTCTTAAATAGCAGACTAGCATTCTCGATAAATTTCAAGATCATGAGCATTGGGAAAGACTGAGAAACTGTCACAGGCCAGAGGAAAACATAGGGATGTGACAACTAAATGCAATGTGGTAACCTGGATTGACTCCTAGGATAAAAAGAGGACAATAAGTGAGAAAACTGTTGAAATTCAAATACATTAGTAGTAGTGTGCCAAAGTCGGTTTCTTAGCTTTGACCAATGTACCACAAGGATGTAAAATGGTACAACAGGGGAAAAATGAATGAAGGGTACCCCAAAGCTGTATTATCTTTGCAACTTTTATAATTCAAAATTGTTTGAAAATCAAAAGGTTAGTTTTAAGCTTATCTTTCTAAATCAAGTTAGAATACCACTATAATGAAATCAGTAGATATGCATACTTTACCTGATAGCTTCCTAGAAAGGAAATTAAATTTTTTGCTGAGTTCATATTTGCTTAAATGTGGAAATCCAGAATATCTGCTGTCCCATTTTGGACGCTTCATCATGTTTCATTGACTTAAAAAGTTTGTCTTCAGCATTAATCATGCTGTCCAAATCTCTCATCTATTTCTTGTAACTGATGAAAACCAGTAAGTGTTTGCTGTAATGGTCTCTGGACCCAACCCAGAACTGACGTAAATGAATATGTTCAGGGAAAGTGGGACTCCAGTTTATCTATAGGAGCTGCCAAAAATAAAGGGGTAAAGCAAGTGAAGCACGTCAAGAGGTAGCCAGCAATTATAAATCATATAGAATTTGACTTCTGGGAATGACAATCAAAATCATTGTTTTTGGAAATGAAGCAAAAAGATTTCTTTTGTGGTTGTTATTATTTTCTCCTTCATATGCCACTTGAATTCATGAGATCCTTATCAACCCAAATACAGAAATATTTATAAGGAAAGGAATGCTTAGTCTAGTACAATAAACAAATTCATTTTCTTGTTTGAACAAGTGCCTCTTTAAGCCAATTAACTTTTGCAAAAGTTGAAGACCAGGTTTTTATGCACAGTCTTTAAACCCGTGAAAGCCATGACTCTTAAATCAATGAAATTAATTTTAAACTGGAAGCTTCAACGGTGACATTCTACCAACCCTGCAGTTGTTATGAACCTTTTGAAACTTACCATTAGTAAAATTCAGAATGCTCACATCTTGGAGGTCCACTGTTCTACCCCAGTCATTGCTGCAGCAACCGGCTGCAAGCAGGTATAAGCTTACATCCCCTCACTTCTGCTCTACTTTCTGCACCAAGGTTTCTTTATCACCGCAATGAAAAAAATCTCTTGCCCAATAGGGAACAGTAGGCAGTCAATAAATATTTTCCCCTTTCTCATGTTTCAGGCAGATATTCTGCATGACTTCTCAAAGGTTCCCCAACAGGATTGAACCCCATTTGCCCACACTCTCCTTTCCTATTTTACTTTTTCAGATTCTCCAGTTCCATACATAAGGAATATTTCCCCAAATAAATCTGCTTACATTGTAGGCTGATGACTCAGGTTCAGCTTTTTGGTGGGAATACCTTGGCTAAGACGCTGCTCCATCCTGAAAACTAACTGCCAGGAAGATAAGGGCAGTGTCACTTTACTCTACCCCTAGCTTGCTGTGAGAACTTATTCCCTCTCAACTTCTGTCTCCGTGTATCCTACAGTGATCTCGTCTGATGTAATGACTCTGGCTCTGGGGGGAGAAAAACAAAGACGTCTGAACATGGCATTAAATTTCTGGATCCATCTGTCTCTACAGGCCAATGACATTAGTGTGTACCAGCATCAAGGTGTAGGGGAGGAGGATGTATCCTGTCTTCTCTTCCTGGTTCTTTGGTTGGCCTAATAATTAAGTTGACATAAGATAGATTAACAGGAGAAAAACAAATTTAATTTAATACATACAGGAGTCCCACAAAAATATGACTCAAAGAAGTGACCAAAACAGGCAGTTTTTTGTCTTTGTTTAGTCATTAAGTCATATCTGACTCTTCGAGGTCCCATGGACTGGAGTAGCCCACTAAGTTCCTCTCCATGAGATCTCCCAGGCAAGAGTACTGGAGTGACTTGCCATTTCCTTCTCCAAGGGATCTTCCCAAGCCTGGGATTGAACCTGAGTCTCTTGTATCAACAAGCAGATTCTTTAGCACTGAGAAACCAGAAAAGCTCAGTTTATAACTTTTAGGCAAAATAAAAACCCATTTGTGAAGAATTGACAAGACAAAGGGGTTTGGGCATGGGGTAGTGTATTAGTGAAGAAGTAGAAGTTTATTTATTCATCTTTCTTGGCCCTGAATTCTCTGTCTCTCATGTCAAGGATGTCCCTTTTTTTCTCCTGGTACAGGAAGGGTACCGTTCACATGGGAAATTTATTTCCTGCTTTCACAAGGGCAAAGGAGGGTCAGAGTGTTCTTCCAGCACCACCTATTTCTTAAGGAACTTTAATTTAAAATAATCAATGTGCCAGTTAATCTCCTAGTCTTGAAAATGCATCAGTTCAATCAAATATATGTCTCATTTTAGGAGGTGGTGATGGCAGCTGGGCTCCCAAAGTTATGTCTATATTGTGTGAGAAAACAGGTTAATTAGTAAGGCATTAATATGGAAACAAAAGAAATAAACAACAGTTATGATTGCAGCAAATTGTAAACCCATCTCTGAGTTTTGACAATAGCCAGTTGAGAATATTTCTAGATGCCAGGCTCAAAGCATCTTCAGATAGATTGGGGAAAGGCAGTGACAACATGACAGATTTCCCTGGTTTACAGTTTGAATGTCAGTGGTGATCTTTCTAAGTGGCACACATAGCAACAGGCACGAAGACTATTTATTTGTGAGCTGTTGTGATTTCTATGAAGTTTATGTCAAGTTATCCAACTTCAGTTCTCATGGCTTTGTATTTTTTTTCTCCCAGTTGTGCCATGAGGCTTTTAGGATCTTACCACCCCAACCAAAGATGGAACTTGGGTCATGGCAGTCAAAGCCCTGAGTCCTAACCACTGGACCACTGGGAAACTCCCTTGCACAGCTTTGGAAAAAGGGCGATTTTATTTCTTAATGATTTCAAGTCATAAGTTTGTGAGAAAAGCTGGAAATGCTAGTTTAGACAGCTGAAGCCAGGTATTGGAGGAAACTATTAATAGAAGAATTCAGGATCCAGTTAGTTCACAGGTAGAAAACAAAATCTCAAAGGTAATTAACAGCTCTAGAATCTAATATCCATAAAGGTGTATCGCTGAAACATAATCTTTCTCTCTGTAAACATTCCACTTTTTTTTATCAAAGATAACAACAATAAGACTTATTTGTTTGCAAAGTAAGTCTAGTCTCAATACATTTGACCTGATTATTACATAAGTTCAGCAAGAGTAGTAATTAGCCATATAGGCTCTTTTATGTTCACTTTGCTGGAACTTTTCATGAGGAATCTCAGACTAGACCTTTAGAAATCCTTTTGAGGCTAGGAAGTCAAGTCAAAGAGTTGCTATCAAGTTTCAATGCCTACTCCTCTTTTATGTAGGTCCCCAAAATATCCTGAGGTTCCTGCACCTGCCAGGGAGTGTCCTTCCTTCAGTTCAGTTCAGTCACTCAGTCATGTCTGACCCCATGGACTGCAGCACGCCAGGCCTCCCTCGATCACCAGCTCCATCACCAGCTCCTGGAGCTTGCTCAAACTCATGTCCGTTGAGTTGGTGATGCCATCCAACCATCTCATCCTTTCTCGTCCCCTTCTCCTCTTGCCTTTGATCTTCCCCAGCTTCAGGGTCTTTTCAAATGAGTCAGTTCTTCCTATCAGGTAGCCAAACTATTGGAGTTTCTGCTTCAGCATCAGTCCTTCCAATGAATATTCAGGACTGATTTCCTTTAGGATGGACTGGTTGGATCTCCTTGCAGTCCAAGGGACTCTCAAGAGTCTTTTCCCACACCACAGTTCAAAAGCATCAATTCTTTGGTGCTCAGCTTTCTTTATAGTCCAACTCTCACATCCATACATGACCACTGGAAAAACCATAGCCTTGACTAGACAGACCTTTGTTGGCAAAGTAATGTCTCTGCTTTTTAATATGCTATCTAGGTTGGTCATAACTTTCCTTCCAAGGAGTAAGCATCTTTTAATTTCATGGCTGCTATCACCATCTGCAGTGATTTTGGAGCCCCCCAAAATAAAGTCGCTCATTGTTTCCATTGTTTCCCTATCTATTTGCCATGCAGTGATGGGACCAGATACCATGATCTTAGTTTTTTGAGGCTGAGTTTTAAGCCAACTTTTTCCCTCTCCTCTTTCATTATCATCAAGAGGCTCTTTGCTTTCTGCCATAGCCATGGTGTCATCTGCATATCTGAGGTTATTGATATTTCTCCTGGCAATCCTGATTCTAGCTTGTGCTTCATCCAGCCCGACATTTTGCACGATGTACTCTGCATATAAGTTAAATAGGCAGGGTGACAATATACAGCCTTGACGTACTCCTTTCCCAATTCCAATTTAGAACTAGGCTGTTGTTCCATGTCTGGTCCTAATTGTTGCTTCTTGACCTGCATACAGATTTTTCAGGAGGCAGGTACCTTACTTACCTGGTAAAGCTGCTATGAACCCTTCAAGAAAGTGCCAGACAGATTTTTCCAAGGAGGTTTATTGGCTCCGTAAAGTCCACCTTATTTTCTTAGAGCTGTCTGGTCATATCTTAGTCTGTGTATGTGTGTGTATGCTAAGTCGCTTCAGTCTTGTCTGACTCTTTGCAATCCGGTGGACTGTGGCCTACCAGGTTCCTCTCTTCATTGGATTCTCTAGGCAAGAATACTGGAGTGGGCTGCTATGCCCTCCTCCAGGGGATATTCCTGACCCAGGGATCTAACTCTTGTCTCTTGTATCTCCTGCATTGGAAGAATCAGAGTAAAAGAGTTAACTGTCTATAGATGACAAAAGACTTAAAAATTACAATGGTTAAAGATCAAATGAAAGTTTATTACGATACAATTGACAAGGGAATTTAGTTATTTCTGTGACACACAATATTTTAGGATAATAAGAATTACAGTAACATTAAATCAGAATGCATCAGATTTTTTGGAATTTCATATAATTACTAGAACAGATATTAACATATTAATAACATTCACCCATATAATATAATCTAAGACATTTTCCATGTAGTTTAATGTACCAAATGAGCCTAATTAATGTAACATCTTTCTCTTATTCTCCTTCTCTATTTTTATAGGAAGAGAAAACAAATCTTTTAACATTTTTCCAGGGGTCCTCTGGAAAATCCCAAGTTAGTTTGAGGTCAAAAAAATTATTTAGAATTTGATTTGAGGAAGTGTGTCAAAAATATGAAAGATTTTGAACACTTGATTAAAAGGAATCATTATGAAACAGTACCTACTTATCCATTTAACCAAAGTAACAATAAAAGATTTCAAAGGCAAATATAGAGGGCTACATAATTCTGAGCAAAACTTAGCTCTTTTACTATTGAGAAGACTTTGTTTACTTAGGTAATCAAAGACCAATGATAAAGATAACATGAAGCATAGGAAATTATTATGAAAAGACACAAATTCTTTGTTTTCTAAGCAGATCAATTTAAAAGATAAAGGAAATTCTTTTATAATATCTTAATAAGAACTGAGTAATAATCAAAGAAAATTGTCCTCTTAACAAATGAAAGAAAATTAAGTTCTAATTTTGCATAAATATGCTATTGATATTAAAGTTTATGTTTAAAACTCTTATAATAAATCCATTTAATCTTACCCAGTTTGATCACACATAAAATTCCTTTCCTAAGATTTCTTTTTTACAAACCTTCTATAACTTTGTACGTTCACTTTAATTTCTCTCTTGTTCTCTTTCCCATTATAAAATAGTCAGCTTTAGGACAAAGTTACTTTATTTTCTTCAACAAAATGCATCATAAGTTTTCATAGCTTTTCTTACCCAAAATACACATCTTATTTTTCCTGTATACAGAAGTGTTTCCTTTATTGTAATATTTCTATTAATAGTAGTTTTAATTATATATATTAATTAGAATTCTTAACATTTAGCTAACTTGATTTCTAGTTAAAACTAAGAAGTAAGCAATTGTGAACTGTTATGTCAGTATAGGTCCATATAGTCAAAGCTATGATTTTTCCAGTAGTCATGTATGGATATGAGAGTTGGACCATAAGCAAAGCTGAGAGTCAAAGAATTTGATGCTTTTGAACTGTGATGTTAGAGAAGATTCCTGAGAGTCCTTTGGATTGTAAGGAAATCTAGCCAGTCAACCCTAAAGGAAATCAATTCTGAATATTCATTGGAGGGACTGATGCTGAGGCTGAAGCTCCAATACTTTGGTCACCTGAGGCAAAGAGCTGACTCATTGGAAAAGACCCTGATGCTGGGAAGGATTGAAGGCAGGAGAAGAATGGGACGATGGAGGATGAGATGGTTGGATGGCATCACTGACTCAATGGATGTGAGTTTGAGCAAGCTCCGGGAGATGGTGAAGGACAGGGAAGCCTGGCATGCTGCCGTCCAAGGGATTACAAAGCGTTGGACATGACTGAGGAACTGAACAACAAAAGCAATACCAGCATTCTTTAGTTTGGCAAATTTGCAAATATGTTTTACATTTTTTTAGTAGGATGCATGTCCTCACAATATAACAATGTTTTAAAATGTAGCAGAAGATATGGTCATTAAAAACTAAATATCTTTAGTTTTTCTGTAATGAGAAGCCAAAAGTGGACAAACTTAGGTTTAATAATCAGTGTTTTTATATTTTATCTTATTTGGAAATGATCTCGATAGTCAGTAAAATTTCATCATTCAATTTAACCTAGCAAAACTTTCTTTTTTTTATTAATTTTTATTGGAGTGCAGTCGCTTTACAATGTTGTGTGAGTTTCTCTGTACAGCAAAGTGAATCATCCATATGTACACATATATCCCCTCTTTTTTGTATTTCCTTCCCATTTAGGCCACCCAAAAGCACTAAGCAGAGTTCCCTGTGCTATATAGTAGGTCCTCATTAATTATCTATTTTATACTTAGTAGTGTGAATATGTCAATTCCAATCTCCCAATTCATCCCACCAGTCCTCCCCCCACACCCAGTATCCATACACCCATTCTCTATGTCTCTCTTTTGGCTTTGCAAATAAGTTCATCTTTATCATTTTTCCAGATGCCACATATAAGCAATATTATATGTTACTTGCTTTTCTCTCTCAGACTTATTTCATTCTGTATGACAGTCTCTAGGTCCCTCCACATCTCTGCAAATTGCACAATTTGATTTCTTTTTTATGGCTGAGTAATATTCCATTTTCTGTTTTTTGTGGTTTTTTTTTTTTTTTCTTTTCTTTCATCTTGTTAAAGGGGTCTTAAGGCTAGTCATTATATTGCACTTCTTCATATCCATTTATAGTATGGTCTCTATAGAGTAAGACAATTGCTTAGGATGAGAGCACTCAAAAAATTCTTTTTTCAAATATGGAAGCTTTTCCAATTCAAAAGATTCATCATCTGGCTATTGATGAGTGGGATATAATAATCTCAATAGAGACTCAGACCAATAACCCTTTATATGGCTTAACCAAGGAAACAAGAGGCATCCCACAATATAGTGGGGAAAAAAAGTTGCAGCCTTCACAAGATCCAGAAAATTAATTCCCAGTTAGCCTAAGAAAGAGAAGGCCTTCCTTGTCACAGGTGGTAAGAACTATGTAGTGAAGGGACTTCCCTGGTGGTCCAGTGGTTAAAAATCTGTCTTGCAATGCAGAGGACAGAGATTCCATCCCCAGTCAGAGACCTAAGATCCCACATACTGAGGGGTAACTAAGACTGTGCACAGCAACTAGAGAGAAACCTGCATGCTTCAACAAAAGACCCGGCATGCCACAGTTAAGACAAGTCACAGCCAAATATATATATATATATATATTAATTGTGTAATGAAAACAGTTTCTCTGGTCATTCATGGGAACGTGAGATGCCTTCAACTATAGATGTGTTAATCTGTGACGGGGGCAAGTGCTACTGGAATGGGACTTTTCCAGTACTTGACAAAGCAATGAAGATTGAGACAACAAAGGCCGCTTATGGACTGGGACACCTTAAGACAAGCTCCTCACAGCTAGAATGGCCAGACGAAGAGAATGCTGCTTGTGACTTCATGTCGTAGAATCCCAGTCTGGGATGCACACTGGTATATGTACCTTCTGGATGGCAGAGGTCAGAGACCACACTCTCCATGGTCACAAAGCCACGTTCTCTGGCAAGAAGAAGAACAAAATGAAAGGAAAACCTCATTGCTTTTTACATAGGGGACCCACAGCAAATTTGCCTAAATAGATGCTAGTCTGCTGAGCACTATGAACTCATTACAGTTCTATTCTATTCATTGCATTTTTCTCTTCACTGCATTTATCCCATCTATTCATTTATCTCTTCAACATTTGTCTTTCACTAATAAGTATATGTATGATCAGTTATGTCTGACTCTTTCATGATCCCATGGACTGCAGCCTGAAGCTCCTCTGTCTGTGAAATTTTCTAAAAGAGAAAACTGGAGTGGGTTGCCATTTCCTCCTCCAGGGAATCTTCCCAACCCAGAGATCCAACCCATGTCTCTTGCATCTCCTGCATTGGCAAGCATGTTCTTTACCAACAGTACCCCCTAGGAACTAAACTAGGTTCTAAGTTAGTTTGCAAAGAGGAGGAAAACAAACAAACAAACAAAAAAAAAAAACCAAAAGCAGACACTCCCACTACCAAAAACAGTACTCTCCCACTACCAAACTCAGTCTTTGGGAGTATAACAAAGAGTTGCCTGGGGGTCTGTGATAGTTAGCACTGTATAGAGCTTTATAGGAACTCAGAGGAGGGAGTATCTGACTCCCCTTATTTTCTTTAATATTTATTTATTTACTTTGTTGTGCCAGATCTTTGTTGTAACCTGGAGTTTATCATCAAGGCAGGGATGCATAGAGAGCAGGAGGACAGGCATGGCCTAGACACCAGTCACTCAGGAGCCATTTCAAGTGACCTCTGCATCAGAAATCTCACAGTTCATTTAAGTGTTTACCTTGGCCCTGGATACAGATCACATTGTGGGGACCACTGTTTCACATGCTCCCATGCTGGGATCTGTGCTCTCCAATAAAACTCTCATACCTTTTTCTCTTTCTATCCCCATCTCCAACGTGAGTAGGGTCCATGCTAATACTAAACCTTCAGTAAATGTTTGCTAAAATAATGCATGAACAAAAGGTTTCAGGCCACTATCCCTGAGAGCAGGACACCAGGAAACTGTCCTTAAATGATTGCAACAGCCTAGATGTTCTTACTTGCTTTTGCCTGTTTTGTTCACTCAGCATTTGACCACTCAGCCTTTGAGTTTCACCACTCTGGACATTTGGCAAACCAGGATGGGCCAAAGTTTGTATTCCAGGGAAAGAGCTGGGGCAGCCAGAGAAATGAGTCTGAACCAAAGACTGAAGAAAGTCCTGAGCCCACGGTCTGCCATCAAGTCCAAAGAACACAAGTAAGACCCATCAGTATGTTCAAAGTCAGAGGGCCTGAGCTACTCAGATCTGGAACAAAATGGGAGCAATGTCAAGAATATAGCAAAAAGACTTCCCTGGCAGTGCAGTGGTTAAGATTCCATGTTCCAGAGGTGGAGGGGCATGGGTTCTCCTGGTCAGGGAAGATCCCTCATGAAGCACAGTATGACCAAAAAAAAAAAAAAAAAAAGAATACAGCAAGGGAGGTCCTGATTAATTGCTGCAAATGGAAGTGGAGTATGCTTGGCCTTTATGGACCATTGGCCTGATGGTAAATGGGAGGATCCAGGTACTTAAAATTACAAGGTCTGGGAAGGAAGTGAGTGGATAATAGCTATTTATTCCATGTACTTTCTTGTACAATTTGTTTATAAGATGGTGATAGGTGTAGTAGGAGATGTAAAGCTGGATAAAGTCCAACTTCTATCATAAAATTCTTTTTATAGCTTGTCTATTTTCTTCTGCAATGGTTCAGTTCAGTTCAATTCAATCACTCAGTCGTTTATGACTCTTTGCAACCCCATGGACTGCAGCATGCCAGGCCTCCCTGTCCATCACCAACTCCCGGAGCTTATTCAAACTCATGTCCATTGAGTCAGTGATGCCATCCAACCATCTCATCCTCTGTCATCCCCTCCTCCTCCTGCCTTCAATCTTTCCCAGCATCAGGGTATTTTCCAAGGAGTGAATTCTTGGCATCAGGTGGCCCAAGTATTGGAGTTTCAGCTTTAGCATCAGTCCTCCAATGAATACTCAGGACTGATCTCCTTTAGGATGGACTGGTTGGATATCCTTGCAGTCCAAGGGACCCTTAAGAGTCTTCTCCAACACCACAGTTCAAAAGCATCAATTCTTCAGTGCTCAGCTTTCTTCACAGTCCAATTCTCACATCCATACATGACTACTGGAAAAACAATAGCCTTGACTAGATGGACTTTTGTTGGCAAAGTAATGTCTCTGCTTTTTAATATGCTGTCTAGTTTGGTCATAGCTTTTCTTCCAAGGAGCAAGTGTCTTTTAATTTCATGGCTGCTATCACCATCTGCAGTGATTTTGGAGCCCAGAAAAATAAAATCTATCACTTTTTATACTATCTCCCCATCTATTTGCCCTGCAGTGATGGAACTAGATGCCATGATCTTAGTTTTCTGAATGCTGAGTTTTAAGCCAGCTTTTTCACTCTCCTCTTTCACTTTCATCAATGGACTCTTTAGTTCTTCTTCTCTTTCTGCCATAAGTGTGGTGTCATCTACATATCTGAGGTTATTGGTATTTCTCCCGGCAATCTTGATCCCAGCTTATGCTTCATCCAGCCCAGTGTTTCTCATGATGTACTCTGCATATAAGTTAAATAACCAGGGTGACAATATACAGCCTTGAGTACTCCTTTCCTGATATGGAACCAGTCTGTTGTTCCATGTCCAGTTCTAACTGTTGCCTTCTGACCCACATACAGATTTCTCAAGAGGCAGGTCAGGTGGTCTGGTATTCCTATCTCTTTAAGACTTTTCCAGAGTTTGTTTTGGTCCACAGTCAAAGTCTGCAATGGTAGATCATTAATTTTTCTGTCAGTGGCATGATTATCTGATGTTATGATCAGTCTATAAATATTTAAAATGATTCGTTAACACTGAAAACTATTCAATATATTAACTTTTGGCAGGGTTTTTTTTTTTTTTTTGAGGTTTATTGGTTTTTAAGACTGCTTTTGTAAATTTCTTTTTATCTCTATTTTCTTAAAATTGTTTCCTGAGCTTTCTGAAAGTAGTACTCACTAAATAAATGACAATAGGATTGCCAAAATTGCAAAAGAATAAGGAAATGAGAAAACTTTTCTTAGAAAGAATCACATAACAAATTTATTTTGGAAATGAAACCATCATTATGACATTAAGGTATTAATGGGAACAAAACTTAGGAAGTCAGAAGATGAACATAAATAAGTTGCAAAAGAAAATAGCACGCATAGCAAAAAGATTTCAACTAGGAAAATTATGACTCATCATAAAAATTTGACATTGAGAATAATGTCCATGGTATTTTCCAGTGTTCATTATTTTCCAATTTTTTAGCCAGAAATATTTTTGCTTTTATTTTTCCTTTCCAGGCTTCTTCCATATACTCAGGTAATCTTGGAGACAGAGGATTCTGAATGATACTTATTTCAAAGAGGTGACTCTGCTACTGTATGATCTAGCTAGTTCATTGACTGACATTTCTGAAGTGGTTGACTGTATTAAAGAAATATGAGACCCAACTAGGTATGGTGGAAATTATGGCCGATGTAGAGAAAGTATGGCTTTGCTGCATTTTAAATATGTGTATATTACATATATGTATGTTACATATGTTCATGTTATGCATCAAATGTGAATATTGACAGTCAACAATGTCTAATGAGCACATATCATAGCATCTGTGTGTTATTGAACCATGTAGATGGACAGATGAGGGGAACTCTTAACAGATTCTCTAATAGTTATAAATGCGACTAACAAAAAAATTTTATAAATCATTTACTGGGCAAATGCATGAGTGTGTTATGATGTCTGTGGATAGTTTGGTGAAATCTCTGAGGTTAACAAGGTCAGGAGTTGGGAAGAGAGTCTTTAACATTCAGCCAATTCTCTACTGGCAAGGTGCCTTGTCCAGCTCCCAGCAGCACCATTACACAGTAGTACTAACTGCGTTATTTCCTCCATGTAATTAATATCTGACAATCATTTATTTAGCACCAACACAGTGAGGCATTTTTCTGGAAGTGGGAATGAAGAGAGGTTAATAGGCATGATCCTTACTCCTTAATCTAAAAAAGGAAAACAGATAAATAATCACAGTGCAGTCTGGTTGTAATTCTAATGGGAGTGTACATAAATTGCTTTAGTCCTTTATGCCCAGAAGATCCTATCATCATCCCTAGAATTACCAGAAAAAGATGACTCTTTCCCCAAACAGCTGATAAGTAACAGCTGATTGTCCCCACGCAGCTCATTTACCGCCCTCATTTCAAGTTTACTACCTTACCACAGCACAGGCTGGTAATTCCATAATCTCTTTGTTATGTCTGCCTCAGCAAAGAAATAAATATCTGACAAGGTTATATCCAAAGTTTATTCCTTCACCTTGCTTTCTTTACTAAATAGACAGTTAAGCCAGATTCCCAATCATCAGATGGCCTGTGGATTTTATAATCTTGTAGATATGTTGGTTGATAAACATTGTAGTTTTATTATTTGATTCTCTTTCTCTTTTAGTTGTTACCATGAAGGGAAAATACAACTTGTGCCTATCATGTTAACAGGTTATCTGCAGTCAAATTTGGGGTTATGGTTCTTTAGCAGGGGGCTGGGGGGCAGTTACAGCTTGTTGACCACATGCTTAATGGGTTGCTTCTTAGTTCAAGGATTATGGCCACCACTCTGCAAATGATATGTGCTCTGGGGGTAAAATTCCAAAGAAAGGGAAGAAAAGTAGCTTTTACTTATTAAGTTCCCATTTTGACTCAGGCCTGGGATAGTTTCTATTATAAGTGAGATTTGACCCTTTCCAGAGTCCTGTGGGGTGGACATTACTGCCCTTGTTTGGCAGATGAGAAGACTGAGGAGATTCGGGGTCACACAGAGTCAAAAGATGTAACCCAGACTGTCTTATTCAGAAGCTTGCTGGGTTAAAACCATCAACCACAAGGATAAAAGAAGAATCACACAGGATGAAGAAATAAATATGAAACCACTAATTAAATTCAGTGAATGTCTTTGCTTCTTTCCCAACATGTTCTAGAAAGCAGGTACTTTTGGCCCTCAATTCAGTTTGCATTAGACCCCTAAACCAAGATGCATGTGGCTGAAGCAGAATGGGCAAGGAATATAAGTAGAAGCTGTAAAGGACATAGAATCTCTACAATCAGAAAATGACTTACTTGGTGTTAATCTTCCCCTCAAATACTGGCATTCTCATAGGCTTCTCTGGTGGATCAGATGGTAAAGTGTCTGCCTGCAATGCAGGAGACCCATGTTTGATCCCTGGGTTGGTAAGATCCCATGGAGAAGGGATGCAACCCACTCCAACATCCTTGCCTGGAGAATTCCCTAGACAAAGGAGCCTAGCGGGCTACAGTCCATGCGGTTGCAAAGAGTCAGACATGACTGAATGACTAGACTAATACTTTCACTTTCATGGCATTCCCAAAGACTTCATTACCAGATCAGACCTGCAGACAGAGATTGAAGGCAGACAAGGCAAGGAGATTTAACAGTCCTGCTGATTCTGAGCTTTCTTGACCCTACTGACTTGCCAAGCATCTTGAGAAGCACAAATTAGAGTGTGGAATGTTAAAACTTGACTGTTTAATCAAAGATCTAAACAATGTTTTTAAACTACAAGCTATGATCCATCACTGGATTATGAAATCACTTTATAGACTTGTGATCAACATTTTTTTAAGTAGATAAAATAGGATAGGGATTTGAAAGAGCAAGACATAACGGGGCCCTCCAAAGTACAGATCCTTTCTGTGCCCCTGATTCTTGTTTGTAGGATATAGGTTTCATTCAGCCTCCGAGACCTTCCCTAAGTTCCAAAGGTCAGATTCAAACAAGTGTTTATGGGGATGGGAGAGGATGCAGAAACAAAGGAGGAGCAGTCAAGAAACAATAGTGCAGTCATGGGGGAGGGTCCCTGTTCCTCTTCAAGTAATATATATATATAAATAACCTTTGAGTTCTGCGGGAACTAAGGCCCCCACCCAGGCAGAGGATGGTAACTTCACACCGAACACAAGATTCCTGGAACACCACCATGCTAACTCACCACTGACCAATCGGAAGAAAGTCTGCACACAGGGGAAGATAATAAAGACTTTGACCCCCTTCCTCAAATGATATTCCTCCTCCCTTCAGAATCTTCAGAGCTGGTTTTTGAACACAAGTTCACCTTCTCCGCAGGTTGCCAGACTCTTGAATGAAGCAACCTTTCCTTTTCCAACCAACACTCGACTCTCAAATATTGGCTTTTGAGCAGTAAGCAGCCAAACCTGAGTTTAGTGAAGTACCTGTACGCAGGTCAGGAAGCAACAGTTAGAACTGGACTGGAACAACAGATTGGTTCCAAATAGGAAAAGGAGTACGTCAAGGCTGTATATTGTCACCCTGCTTATTTAACTTATATGCAGAGTACATTATGAGAAACGCTGGACTGGATGAAGCACAAGCTGGAATCAAGATTGCCAGGAGAAATATCAATAACCTCAGATATGCAGATGACACCACCCTTACGGCAGAAAGTGAAGAGGAACTAAAAAGCCTCTTGATGAAAGTGAAAGAGGAGAGTGAAAAAGTTGGCTTAAAGCTCAACATTCAGAAAATTAAGATCGTGGCATCTGGTCCAATCACCTCATGGGAAATAGATGGGGAGAGAGTGGAAATAGTGTCAGACTTTATTTTTGGGGGCTCCAAAATCACTGCAGATGGTGACTGTAGCCATGAAATTAAAAGATGCTTACTCCTTGGAAGGAAAGTTATGACCAACCTAGATAGCATATTAAAAAACAGAGACATTACTTTGCCAACAAAGGCCCATCTGGTCAAGGCTATGGTTTTTCCAGTGGTCATGTATGGATGTGAGAGTTGGACTGTGAAGAAAGCTGAGCACCGAAAAATTGATGCTTTTGAACTGTGGTGTTGGAGAAGACTCTTGAGAGTCCTTTGGACTGCAAGGAGATCCAACCAGTCCATCCTGAAGGAGATAAGTCCTAGGTGTTCATTGGAAGGACTGATGCTGAAGCTGAAACTCCAATACTTTGGCCACCTGATGTGAAGAGTTGACTCATTGGAAAAGACCCTTATGCTGGGAGGGATTGGGGGCAGGAGGAGAAGGGGACGACAGAGGACGAGATGGCTGGATGGCATCACCGACTCAATGGGCATGAGTTTGAGTAAACTCCGGGAGTTTGTGATGGACAGGGAGGCCTGACGTGCTGCAATTCACGGGGTCACAGAGTCGGACACGACTGAGCAACTGAACTGAGCTGATAGAAAATAAAACGTCAAAATACAATACTCGTACAAAACAAGTATAAGTATTGTAATGTAAACTTATTTTAGGAACATGTGTCTAACACTGAGTACATACATACACAGTCTGCATGTATGTATATATAGTGAAAGTGAAAGTGCTAGTCACTTGGTTGTGTCCTCCTCTTTGCACACCCATGGACTGCAGCCCTGTCCTCTGTGCATGGAATACTTCAGGCAAGAATACTGGAATGGGTTGCCATTCTCTTCTCTGGGGATCCCCCTGACCCAAGAATGGAACCCAGGTCTCCCGCTTTGCAGGCAGACTCTTTACCTATTGTCTGAGCCACAAGGGTTGCCCCACTTATATATAAATGGATGCCAGATCACATAGGTTTATTATTTCCCTGGCCATGTAAAAACTTATTTTATTACCCCAAATTGAAATAAGAATACTTCCTAACAAATTTCAACATGATGAAGTAATAACTGTGTTCCTTTTATGATTGTGTACAATAGTATTTTACTGAAAATTAGCATTTTACCTCATAACAATATCAAATAACTAATATTTTGAAAAATAGAAAGAACATCTTTGAGTAGTGAAATTACATTAAAAAATTTTTTTCTCTTTATTTCCTCTGTATTTCTATGTTATCTACAGTGGGCATGCATTCATTGCCTTTTATAATGATAAAAAATATGAGGATGTCTCTATAACCAACTAAGACCTCAATACTCCATGCACTCAAAAGGAAGTATTTTTCACCACAAAGGCCTTAAAAGGGAAAAAAAATACAAAAGACTATCCCAGAGCAAAATACCCTTTGGTGGTTTTGTTTGTTGATAGGGTCTATGACTGTAGTAAGTGCTTAGTTTGTGACATTTTCTGCTGACTAATTCCTGTCAGAAAAAAAAGAAAGAAAGAAAGAAAAAAGTTCAAGTCTATTCACTCTTTATCACTCCATGAATGTTTGAAGAGCAGGCAGCTACAGTAAATTGTTACCTGATTGAGACTTCCTTCCAGGAAAGCCCTCTCAGCACCATTGCTGATAAAGGCGGCAGCTTGAAAGTATTCTCAGGCTGGTTAGCCATGATAATTCTGAAGGGAGGATTTACAAGGCCCCAGCACTGGAGGCCTTTGTAAAATTTGTTTTGGTCCTTTGGCCCTTTGAGTCATACTTAGGAATTACTGAATCCAACTATATATGTTTTTTGAAGCAGGCAGTAAAAGAAAAACAGGCAAAAAAAAAAGTATTTTACCATGAACACCTCATTTGCAGTGTATTCTCTCCCAAAGTTCATTTAGCTTGAGAAACATGTTGCTCTTACAACTGTTTTGTTTGTTTGTTTTTGATAATTATCACCAAGAATCACTCTGTTAAATGCCTTACTCAGCACTCCAAGCTGACTGGAATTGTGTGTTAAGATCAATATTGAGAGAAATAATTATAGTTATTTATAATAGTTGCTAATTTTTAAGTACAGACTATATAAGAGGAGTTATGCCAAGTGTTCACATACATCATCTATTTAGTCCCCACAATAATCTATGAATTGACATTCATCCCCATTTCATAAATGAGGAAACTAAGGCATAGAGGGGAAATGAGTATAGCACATCCTTGTGGACCATGCTAAGGACTTTGGACCTTGAAGATAATTTGGGTGAAGGTGTACAAGGTGGACCAAAAGTGAAAAGCACCAAATGAGTGAAACTAGTTGGAAGAGACTAGTGAAACTAGTCTCCCTGTGGAGACTCTAGTTCTGCCGAATGATAAACATGCTGAGGACCTAATGGTCATGTGTCTTTTTATTTTGTCATCTTGTGACATTTCATTCTTCCTTTTTCCCCTTGTCAAATACCTATACCACCTCCAAGAGCTGGTTTTGGGGTCAGTTCCTCTCAGAAAAATATGCTTCTGTGAGAGGCAGCCCACCAGAAAGCAAGAGCACAGAGTTGGAAGTCTGACCTGCTCAGCCTTCAGCAAAGTCGTCTTGAGAGACTCAGTCTTTCTGAGACTATTACCACAACTCTACAATGGGAATAATATTACCTAGCATGCAAAGTGGATATGGAAATTTAGAGGATTCTCTGAAATACTTTATAAACCTCTGTAAACAGTATCTATTTGTGCTAAATTGCTTCAGTCGTGTCTGACTCTTTGCGAGCCGGTAGCCTGCCAGGCTCCTCTGTCCATAGGCTTCTCCGGGCAAGAATATGGAGTGGGTTGCCATGCCCTCCTCCAGGGGATCTTCCCAACCCAGGGATTGAACCCAAGTCTCTTGCTTCTCCTGAATTGGCAGGTGGGTTCTTTACCCCTTGCGCCACCTAGGAAGCCCAGGGTCTGTTTAAGGAGTTTGATATTTCAAAGCCTCCTCACTTCCCCCACCTCAAGAAGACTGAATGGGGCATTCTCCATTTTCTCTTAGCGGTCTAAGCCTGCCTCTTAGCTCAAACACTGCCTGCCACCTTAGGCTGAAATGGCATTAGGTCATGGGTAAAGGTCTGTAGCTTTCTCCTGCTTCAACCAATGCTGCTTCCTTGCCCATTATGGTAGGATTTCCATATCCTAACATCTAGAACCTTGTGAACATGTCACCTTATAGAGCAAAAAAAAAAAATATTTCACAGGGTCCTTTCAAGAGGCAAGCAGGGTGTAAGTAGAAGGGTCAGAGGGGACAATAAAAGCAGAAGTTCGAGTGATGTAGTTTGAAGACAGAGGTAGGTGCCAGGAGTTGTGGAATGTAGGTGTCTTCTTGAAGCTGAGAAAGTCGAGGAAATGGATTGTTGCCTAGAACCTCCAGAAGGAATTTAGCTCTGAGGACACTTTCCCATTAGCCTGTAAGCCCCATTTTTGGCTTGTGACATCTAGAACTGTATGATAACAAATCCGTGTTGTTTAAACTAGAGTCTTTTTGGTACTTTGTTACAGAAGCAAGGTAACTTGCTTCTGTAATGCACCCATTATATTGCATACATGGGTGCAAGGTAATGCACCCATCTTTCAACACCATCTTTTCTTCCCTTAGTATAGTAGTGTCTTCTCAAAGAATAAATGAAAATACCATCTGTATCTCTCTTAATTTCCACAACTGTTTAACACACAACCTCAATACCTCCAATATGACTCATGGGCCAGTGACAAACTGCAAGTAAGGTTTTGCTGAACCTGCGAATATTTAGGAAAATGTCTATTAAAAACATTTTCCTGCTCAGAGCAAAACTCGTGGTATCTAAATGGAGTGTAATAAGAACCAGTTCTGTAAGCTTGCCAGATGTGGGATTTATTACGAGTATTAACATGAGCACAAGAACTGATTTTCTTTTTTTGGGCCATGCCCCACGACAGGTGGGATCTTAGTTTCCTGACCCAGGGTTGAACTAGTGCCTCCTGCATTGGAAGTGTGGAGTTTTAACCACTGGGTTCCGAGGGAAGACCCCAAGAACTGTTTTTAGCATTTCATTTTTGTGAAATGTCAACATTATCAAAGGACCAATAATGAGTAAAATATTTTAATGTCATGCTCTGGAATATATTTCCATTAAGTAGTAGGGAATTCTAGTTTCATTTTTATCAATTTTCTATCCTCGGGTGCAGTTTAAATTTTAAGGAGATAAAAGCAGAGTCCACGATATTTAATTTTTTTTAGACGTGCAGCCCAGAAAGTTTAAGTGCAATTATTATTTATTGGTAAAGTTAATGTGACATTAATAAGCAAATAAGTAGTTATTAAGAAATATAATCACAGAAATATGCAAATTATATCAGCCAACATATATTAAGTAAAACCAGTTTTTATTAAACCAAATCTTTTCAAAATATATTTTTGCTTAAAATTCTGGAGATTTTTCTTCATATGAAATTGTGATATGTCAACGTTATTTCTTTGCTTTATTGAGGCATACTGACTATCAAAACTTCATTGCTTTTATTTTTGTAGAGTTTCAAGGATAATAAAAACATCAGATGATTTGTTTTCCAAAAGTAGATTGAAAATTTTTAAAAAAAGAACATTTTCTATAGCAAAAGTAGAGATTTAGGCAGCTAACTCTTCAAAAGCCTCTTGATGATTTTCTTATACAGAGGATTCTGTTGGTCCAGGCAAATTTTCCTCCCCGTCTTCAGCGTAGCTCTGCCAGAGAAAGAAGAGGGGTGCGTTTCAGTCCTCGGGGTTTGGATTTAGAATTAGGCTGGCGGGGAGGCGGCAGGGCTTAGAGGGATGGTGGGCAAGGGGGGAGCAGAGGGTGGGCACGAAAGCAGCAAATTCCAGGACTCACATCAGTTGGGGGCTGGGGCAGTGAAGCCCGGCCCCGATCACTTCCAGGCTGGAGATGTGCCTGGGGTGAATCCCCGAAGTGGTCTTCAGGCACACGCATTGCAGATCCTCCTCTCCACCTTCAGAGTCCACTGGGGGCGGGACAAAGGTGGCAGGGAATGACGACTCTGTGAATAGTCAGAGAGACCTCGGGGATCTTCTCACTGCCTTGGACCTTCATTTCCTCATCCACAAACCACATCCCTCTGAAAGAGCATTGCCGGCTAGGTGATCAAGCGCAGCCGGCAGCAGGTGGCACCGCGCCGGCACACGGAGCGAACGCTCGGGAAATCCTAGCTGGGGTCCGGAGATTACGGACTCCGTTCCCGGGACTTCCCGGCCTCTCTGCAGCCCCGACCTCTCCCCGCCCTGCTTCCGTCAGCGCTCACCTTGGGCGAGGGCGATGGCCGGCAGGAGCAGCAGCCCCAGGAGAAGCAGCCCCGGGCTGGACCGCGGGCGGGAGGCGCGGGATCCGACTGCCGGGTTCATCGCTCTCAGGAGTGCCCGCCGGAGCCGAGAGCCAGCGCGCGGGCAGCAGGACTGGGGCTCCGCAGACTCGTGGTTCCCCACCCTCTCCAGACCCATTTTATCCCCGCCGTCCGTCCGCTTCTTCGGAAGCTTGGGGTGGAGGATGGGGAACCGCGGTGCGGAAACGGACACTTCTGCAGAACTGGGCTCTGGGCAGACAAGATTAGGGGAGAAAAAAAGAAAAAAACCCAGAGATCCGCAGTCTTACTGGGAGCTGGTGGCAGGATCCAACCCCCACCTTGAATTCACATCCATTGGTACAGTTAGAAACAGTACTTCAACCTTATAAAAATGTCTTTATTATTCATTTATTTATTGGCTGTGCTAGATCTTCCCTTGCTATGTAGGGGCTTTCGCCAATTGCAAGCAGGGGCTACTCTTCCTTGCAGGTCTGGGGGAACCTCTCATTACAGTGGCTTCTCTTGTTGGAAAGCACCAGCCCTAGACACAGGGGCTTGAGTAGTTGCAGTGCGTTGTGGGTAGTTGCCCTGCAGCATGTGGAATCTTCCTGGATCATGGGTCGAACCTGTAACCCCCTGCATTGGCAGGTGGATTCTTAACTGCTGGATCACCAGGGAAGTCCCTAAAAGTGTCTGTTGTCTTTGTTATGTGCAATAGTAGACTCACTCTGCAGTCACTGTTTCACAATTTGTGAGCAGCAGTTTCTGTTTCCTTCTCCCAACTGCCTCCTCACTGCCTCAAGAACTGCTCCTTCACTTCTGTTTCTTGTGGATGACCATTGAGTTGAAACTGGCAGCTGTGTGTCTTCAAGATGTGCGTTTTGTTCTGCTGCTAAAAAGTTGACTTGGGTCTCTAGGTGAGGACTTGGTTCCAGAAGTTAGGTGAATGTGGAAAGCTTCCTCAGTCTCTTGAATGGGATCTCCCCAGCTCTATCAACCATCAACCAACACATCCTAGGAAGCAAAATCTGTTGTCCTCATAAGTCCTCTCATTCTAAGAAGAATTGTAACATGAATATTTGGATGCATTCTTTCTGTAAGAACTTTACTGCCCAGGTATTTCTTCATTTTGCTCACCCTGGAAGAGAGACCAAGGAGAGAGATCAGGTCTTCCAGCCCCTGCTGCCACCAGGGGACAGGGTGAGGTGGGCTGCACCATTGGCAGGAACAGTGGTGATCTCAGGAGGACACAGAGCCTCTGGGAGCTCACTGTGGAAAAGATGCACCAGAATCCTGCACAAAAACGTTCAGGGATCAATGTGGACTGATCTCTGCTGGCCTCAGAAGTAGGGTTTCAGTTCCCGGCCAGAGATTAATGTCTGGTGGTGGTGGGGAGAGCACCAAATATTAGCCACTAGACAGGTGGTCAGTGACAAGGCACTGGCTTTTCAGCTTTGCACAAAAAAATTTCCACAAAGAAGAAAAGTAGTGAAACAAGTGAAGTGTTTCTTAGGAGGAAAAAAAAAGAGTAGAGAATGTGTGGATAGACACACAGATGGACTCAATGAGAGAGTCTTGCTCTCATGGTAGTTTAAATCACTTACACAGGGCATTTCTTCCAGTTTTCTTTTGGCCAATCATTTTTATTTTCCTGGTTCAGAGTCTGTATTTGGTATATCTCAGAATCCTCCCAAGTGTATGCATGCATCACTTAACCAAGATGGATTCTGCTGAAGATGTCTATGGGTAGTTAGCATCACTTAATATGGAAGGGCACCTCCTCCCTTTTTGACTTCCAAGGAGCCTTTCTGTATATGACTGTGGCTCAGATCATGAACTCCTTATTGCAAAATTCAGACTGAAATTGAAGAAAGTAGGGAAAACCACCAGACCATTCAGGTATGACCTAAATCAAATCTCTTATGATTATACAATGGAAGTAACAAATAGATTCAAGGGATTAGACACAGTGTCTGAAGAACTATGGATGGAGGTTCATAACATTGTCCAGGAGGCGGTGATCAAAATCATCCTCAAGAAAAAGAAATGCAAAAAGGCAAAATAGTTGTTTGAGGAAGACTTACAAATAGCTGACAAAAGAAGAGAAGTGAAAGGCAAAGGAGAAAAGGAAAGATATATCCATCTGAATGCAGAGTTCCAAAGAACAGCAAGGAGAGATAAGAAAAACTTCCTAAGTGAACAACGCAAAGAAATAGAGGAAAACAATAGAATGGGAAAGATAAGAGATCTTTTCATGAAAATTAGAGATACCAAGGGGACATTTCATGCAAAGATGGATACAATAAAGGACAGAAACGGTATGGACCTAACAAAAGCAGAAGATATTAAGAAGAGGTAGCAAGAATACATAGAATTATACAAAATAAGATCTTCATGACCCAGAGAGCCATGATGCTGTGACCACTCACCTAGAGTTAGACATCCTGGAATGTGAAGTCAAATGGGCCTTAGGAAGCATCAATACGAACAAAGCTAGTGGAGGTGATGGAATTCCAGTTGAGCTATTTCAAATCCTAGAAGATGATGTTGTGAGATTGCTGTACTCAATACACCAGCAAATTTGGAAAACTCAGCAGGGGCCACAGGACAGGAAGAGGTCAGTTTTCTTTCCAATCCTAAAGAAAGGCAATCCCAAAGAATGTTCAGACTACTGCACAATTGAGCTCATTTCACATGCTAGCAAAGTAATGCTCAAAATTCTCCAAGTGAGGTTTCAACAGTATGAGAACTGAAAACTCCCAGCTGTACAAGCTGGATTTAGAAAAGGCAGAGGAACCAGAGATCAAATTGCCAATATCCATTGGATCATAGAAAAAGCAAGAGAATTCCAGAAAAACATCTATTTCTACTTCATTGACTACGCTAAAGACTTTGACTGTGTGGATCACAACAAACTGTGGAAAATTCTTCAAGAGATGGGAATATCAGACCACCTTACTTGCTGCTTGGGACATCTGTATACAGGTCAAGAAGCAACAGTTAGAACCGGACATAGAACAACAGACTGGTTTCAAATTGGGGAAGGAGTTCGTCAAAGCTGTATGTTGTCACACTGCTTATTTAACTTATATGCAGAGTACATCATGAGAAATGCCAGACTAGATGAAACACAAGCTGGGATCAAGATTGCCGGGAGAAATATCAATAATCTCAGACATGCACATGACACTACCCTTATGACAGAAAGAGGAGTGGAACTAAAAGGCCTCTTGATGAAAATAAAAGAGGAGAGTGAAAAAGCTGGCTTAAAAAATTCAACATTCAAAAAATGAAAATCACGGCATCCAGTCCCATCACTTCATGGCAAATAGATGGGGAAGAAAATGGAAACAGTGAGAGACTTTATTTTCTTGGGCTCCAAAATCACTGCAGATAGTGCCTGCAGCAATGAAATTAAAAGACGCTTGCTCCTTGGAAGAAAAGCTATGACCGACTTAGACAGCATATTAAAAAGCAGAGACATTACTCTGCCGACAAAGGTCTGTCTAGTCAAAGCTATGGTTTTTCCAGTAGTCATGTATGGATGTGAAAGTTGGACCATAAAGAAAGCTGAGCACCAAAGAATTGATACTTTTGAATTGTGGTATTGGAGAAGACTCTTGAAAGTCCGTTCGGCAGCAAGGAGATCAAACCAGTTCATCCTAAAGGAAATCAGTCCTGAATATTCATTGGAAGGACTGATGTTGAAGCTGAAGGTCCAATACTTTGGCCATTTGATGCAAAGAACGACTCATTTGAAAAGACCCTGATGCTGGGAAAGATTGAAGGCAGGAGGAGAAGCAGATGACAGAGGAGGAGACAGTTGGGTGGCATCACCGACTCAACGACATGAGTTTAAGCAAGCTCCGGGAGTTGGTGATGGACAGGGAAGCCTGGCGTGCTGCAGTCCATGGGGCTGCAAAGACACGACTGAGCGACTGAACTGAACTGAGTTCAGAGAGTGCTCCTGACTTAAAGAATGAGAAATATGTGGCCTCTCATCTTCTATGTGGGCAGGGCCCAGCCTCCTCCCTTCAGTGTTCTTGCTATTTCTGTCTTGGGGTATCAGTCCATAGAAAACAGACTCTAGCTCTTTGCTCTGGGGCCCTTCTATCTCCTGCCTCAAGACCATCTTCGCTTCCCTTAGAAAGAATGAGTTTGGTTTTGATTAGGGAAAAATACACCCTCATCTCAAAGCCAGAGACTCTCTGTCATACTGATTAACTGTGGTGAAGGGCCTTGGAAGCCCACTGCATGGACCAAGCGGACCTCTTAAGGCTCGGCAGGACCTGACCTCTGCAGGGATGTGCGGTTGAATTCCTAGACCTGGAATGTGCTTTCTTACCTCTCACCACCTGTCCTTTCATCTAGCTAAGTCCTACTCATATTTCTGGTGTCAGCTGAAATCTTACCTCCCCCTAGGCATCTTCCCTGACAGCTAAAGCAACTCATGTTCCCTTTTGTTGTCATGTAGACCCACTGCTTCTCCTGTTTGCCACAGCTCATATAAACTCACGCACATGATACTCACACAAGACATGCATATATATATAAATGTATTTAAAATGGTTTTTCTTCCTAAATGAAAAGCTCCATGAGCTGTGAGATAGTATTGTCTATCACTATTCTAACTCCCTGCTAAAAGGAAAAGTAAAGTGTTAGTCGCTCAGTCATGTCAAACTCTTTGAGACCCCCTGGACTGTAGTCCACCAGGCTCCTCTGTCCATGGGATTCTCCAGGCAAGCATACTAGAGTGGGTTGCCATTGGCTTCTCCAGCTCCCTGGTAGGGACTCAATATAAAGCACTACATTAGTGAAGATGATGAATGTTGAAAATGATAATGATGAGGCTTTGACATGTTCAACTGCCTGTTTCTTTGTGCAGTAGGAGCATACCTCTATACTCATGTGGTTGTAATTATTTGTCAGCCTGTCTGCATCTCCCACCAGACAGTTATCTCTTCAAGGGCAATTCTCCATGACTTATAGTCTGACTACCCAGCATCTTCACAATGGCCAGTACAGCGTGTGGTGTAAGTCATATGTATTTACGGAACTGCAACTTGAGATGCCATTTGAGTTAGCACAGAGGGAATGGATAGAAGAGTGGTTTAGCGTATGGGTGGGCAACATACTGGATTTGTACAATCTGACCCTCAGATTTCAATATTTGCAGTGTAAAGAAACCCATGGAGTAGTGTTAGTCAATTCATTCTCTCTCTGCATCTAAATAGAATAATTCAATATGTGCACACAAAAGTAAAAGACATATGCATAATGAAGGAGGTATTAGCATAGTGTAAAAACTATGTCATGTCTCAGGAGGTGGCCTTCCTGGATTTCAGTAGGAGATCCTAGAGAAATGAATGAGATGAATGAGATGCTGAGCTATTTTAAATTATTGGTGAAGAACTGATGACCCTGAGTGCTTTATTTATTATATGTTTATTTACGTGTATTATTTGTTAACTATTACTTAATAAGTTACTTACTTATTACTTCATAAATGTGTTTATTTTGTACACAAAACATTCAAGACATTAAATCTATAATGATGAGAACATAATAAAAAGAAACCTAATAATGCATAGATTGTGAACTAAATGCGTCATACATGAGCGCTCCTTAAACTATGTGCAGGTTGGGGTAGATGAACTGATGTCTCCTATAATCATCATAGGATGTTTAGTATGCTATTTATGTATCAAGTCTTATTTTCTGTATCAATAACATTATGTGAAACATAATATAATCTCTTCATTAGAGAAAGAAAAATCAAGCAAAGTGATAAGATGTTGTAGTTACTAGCACAGTTTCAAATCATCCCCCTGTCACCTACTTAGTTATTTGATTCTGAGGCAAATTTCCTAATTTCTCTGAACTTCGATTTTCTTCTCCGTAGCACTGCTGTTGCTGCTGCTGCTAAGTCGCTTCAGTCATGTCCGACTCTGTGCGACCCCATAGACGGGAGCCCACCAGGCTCCCCCGTCCCTGGGATTCTCCAGGCAAGAACACAGAGTGGGTTGCCATTTCCTTCTTCAATGCATGAAAGTGAAAAGTGAAAGTGAAGTCGCTCAGTCATGTCCAACTCTTAGTGACCCCATGGCCTGCAGGCCACCAGGCTCCTCCGTCCGTGGGATTTTCCAGGCAAGAGTACCAGAGTGGGGTGCCATTGCCTTCTCCTTGTAGCACTGGGGATGCTAATTATAATAATAATAAATACTAACATTGGCCTATGGATTATTGTGTGACATGGATTATTTTCAGCACTTTGAATTTATTAGCTCTTAATTTTCACATCAACTCCATAAGATAAGCAATATTATTATGCCATTTTAGAAATGAAGAAATAAGGCACAGTTTATGCAACCTGACCAAAGTTACACTGCTCGTAAGTGGTGGACTAAGTTACCCAGTTTTTCTCTCTTTAGAGGATGTGCTCTTAACCACATCATAGCTATCTTGTAAGAATTTAATTCTTTACAACCATTTAATTATAATGCATGCAGAACAATTATTTTCTCTAGTATATTAATATTGTTATTAATATAATAATATCAATAGTTATTAATAAAGTTTAGCTATTCCTATAGTACATTAAAAACAGTACAAATCATCAACTAGTGAATTTTGTTGTCCATATTGTTAAATACCAAAGTTTCTAAGAAATAAAAAGATAATTAAGGCTTTTCCCCTAATAATTCTGTTAAAAGTAATAATATATGACAACAAAGCAATAATAAGTTTGATTTTATGTTAATACTTCTGTAAGAATATTATGGGTATATTTTAAGGGATTAGAGTGAAAGAAATTCTGTTGACTATAAGATAATAATTAGTAGTCTGGTAAAGTTTAAATTCTCTTTTGTCCTTATTTGCAAGGCTGATTCTAATACAAAAAATGTAACCATGTAGATATTAAGTAAGCAAAAATGTACAAACATGTTGGGGTAAAATCTTCAACACCAAGGAGAATCTGTTGTTATTATTAAAAATACTGTATCATTGAAGATATATATGATATCATATGCCATCACTTATTGTTTGCTCTACTGGTATTAAATGTGTCTACTTTAAAGTAAATAACCACTGCTCACAAGACTCACATTCTACAATTTTATTATTATTAGGGTTTGAAGGCTAAAGTAAACACAGGAAAAATCTTTCAGATGATGTTTTGAAACAAGACACCCTAGGACTAACACCGTGAAAAATCTATTAAATCCCTAAATGTATTAATAAACATTTATTGAGCAAGTGCTCCATGCTGGGCTCTGTATGGTTTCTAATATCACTGACCATTATGGAATCCTCGTGGTCATGTCTAGTCTATCAGTACAGTGGAGCACGATAAGTTAAGACAAATGTATTTGGAAAGAAACTTTTAAAGAAAGAAATGCTAAACACATTACCACATTTAGCCAAGAGTAAGGGAGTAAATCATATATTGTATTTTGAAACAAGCCTTGGTTACTTTCTTTTTTTTATTAATTTTTAAAATATTTACACTATTTTGAAAGGTTACGTTCCATTTACAGTTATTACAAAATATTGGTTATATTCCTCCTGTTATACAATATATCCTTGAGACTGTCTTACAGCCATGCTTACTTTTATCTTCTCCCTGTCATCTATTAACCAGCCATCTCAGAGCAAATTGTGACTTTTTGAGACAGAATGGAAAACATATCCAAAGTTTAATACAGTATGACTAGGTATTCTGGATAAATAAGAACTCTAGAAAGCCAAGATTTCAACTTCTGTTCTTCTTGGGAGATAAAAAGGTTTGACAGAAAATGAAAAAGATTAAGCAGCTGACCCACCATCTTCCAATATTTTCTGGACTATTTTCTTGATTCTGGGGGCTTCCGGATCCAGGCAGATTTTCTTCCCATTCTTCAGCGTGGCTCTGCAAGAGAGAGTAGAATTATCTGTGAGCATCCTGGCACAGCATCAGAAGGGATCCAGCAGTGGTGGTAGGGAGGGAGGTGGAGGGCTTCCTTAGGGAGGCAATACTAGAGAAGCAGAGACTCACATTACTTCGACTTTGGCACAGTGGGGTCCTGCCCTGTTGACCTCCAAACTTTGGATGTTACTGGGATGAATGCCAGAGGTGGTCTTCACACACAAGCAGCGAAGTTCAATATGTAGCAATCTCGCCTTACCGCTAACTAGGGCAGAAGATATGATTCTATTAGTGGTCATGATTATCTCCTAGATCTTAGCTATTGATGAGTACCTCCCTCACAAGGCCATTTGTGAATACGATCGACCTGTCACCCTTTACTAAAGCACCTAGCAGAATTCCTGGCACAGGTCAAGTGCCCACAAAGTACAGCGTCTCCATTTGTAATTATTCATATAGTGCCCTTCTCTAGTCCCAGGGGCACCAAGGCAGTCTCTCCCCCAGACACAGCTGCAGCAGAAGCAGCCTCAGGTTAGGAGAAGCAGAGAGTCTACTATTCACCTCTCCCTAAAGTTTCTCTTACGTTTTCCAGTGGTGGAGGGAACCAGCATCGTCAGAAGCAGTGACATCAGTAGCAACACCTGTAGGCCAGGAAGTGGGCTGGGCGCGGTATATGAGGAGGTGGCGTCAGGTCTGAGGCTCATGGTGGAAAAGACTTGAGTTAGAGCTGTTCCCAGGAGGGTGAACTGCTGCTCAGGAGTCTACAGCTAAGTGGTTTTCACAGTCGCCTGATGTCTTTTATACACCCTGCCTCAAGGCCAGTAAGGAGAAGAAGGATAGGGATGGGGGAAGTGAGGGTGTGTGGTAACACAAGTGTAAGAGTGGTCAACTTGTGCCCAACCCAGATAAATGCCAGGCAAGTCAAATTCCTGCTAAATTTCATTTGCTTCATCCCTGCACATGCTCGCTCCCCTTTTCTCAATATCCATCTGCCTTTCACATGTTTAGGCAAGAACTAGACTGAAATATTACATATATTTTCTTTGAATAATTATGTAATATGCCCTGCCTTTCCTATAATGCAATTTAGAGGCCTTATAGACATTTTAGCTGTATCTGAAAGCATAAATGTGTGGCCCTTGGAAGAGAGAGTTATCTTCCCTTTCCAGTTGCCAAGGAAAGCAGATGTTCCTATCTTGGTTGTTGATAAGTGCTGGGATTCGTTTGGAGTATGTGAATAAAATAGGAGCCAATTATCATCAAAACTTAACTTCATGTATTAGTTTATGGACTCCTTTCTGTCTTCCAAATGTATTATCTTTTACAATTTCATCCAGAAACTAGAAGCAAACTCATCCTCCTCTGTATTATAAAATAAACTACTTTTTACTTTTTTCTGTCATCTGAGTCCACTTTAGAAAATAAGACCCAATAGTTTTATTTTTCCTTTTATTATTAATCTAACAGAGAAATGTATGAAACAATTCACTGTAAAAGATTTATAAACTGCAGATAAAACATGCAAGTTCCTCTTCATCATTGCTCCACATTCTGGGTCTCCAATGGTAATGACTGGTAAAAATTTGGCATTAGTTTTCTATTCTATCTACATTTATATATACACATATCCATAGAACCACATATATAATACATAAAGATATACATATATAAAGAGAGATAGACATAGATCATTTTTTATACAAGTGGACTTATTATACAGCTTTTTTTCTTTAAAACTATGTCTTCAGCATCCTTTCATGTTACTTCAATGTCATTTTTCTCCATTCTTTTCAATGTCTGCATAATATCCTATAGATAGGCAATTGTCATCCAAACTTGTCCTACTGGCAACCTTGTAGGTGTTCCAGTTTTGCACTTATGGATTGCACTAAGATCTTTATTAAAGTCTCAAACTCTAATTAAGGGTCTTGATTTCAAACCCCACGTGATATGGACAAAGCCTGGCAGGTGTACAGAAGGAGGCCCCTATATCATATACTGGCTTTTGGTTTTGGGTTTTTTTTTTCCCAAGATTTTAAAAAATGACATTTCTTAAAAGTTCAGTTCAGTTCAGTCCCTCAGTTGTGCCTGACTCTTTTCGACCCCATAGATTGTAGCACGCAAGGCCTCCCTGTCCATCACCAACTCCTGGAGTTTACTCAAACTCATGTCCATTCAATCGGTGATGCCATCCAATTATCTCATCCTCTGTCGTCCCCTTCTCCTCCCACCTTCAATCTTTCACAGCATCAGGGTCTTTTCCAAAGAGTCAGTTCCTCCCATCAGGTGGCCAAAGTATTGGAGCTTCAGCTTCAGCTTCAGCATCAGTCCTTCCAGTGAATATTCAGGACTGATTTCCTTTAGGATGGACTGGTTGGATCTCCTTGCTGTCCAAGGGACTCTCAGGAGTTTTCTCCAACACCACAGTTAAAAAACATCAATTATTTGGCTCTGAGCTTTCTTTATGGCCCAACTCTCACATCCATACATGACTACTGGAAAAACCACAGCTTTGACTAGACAGACCTTCGTTGGCAAAGTAATGTCTCTGCTTTTTAATATGCTGTCTAATTTGGTCATGGCTTTTCTTCCAAGGAGCAAGCGTCTTTTAATTTCATTGCTGCAGGCACTATCTGCAGTGATTTTGGAGCCCAAGAAAATAAAGTTTCTCACTGTTTCCTTTCTTTCCCCATCTATTTGCTATGAAGTGATGGGACCGGATGCCGTGATTTTCATTTTTTGAATGTTGAGTTTTAAGCCAGCTTTTTTACTCTCTTCTTTTACTTTCATCAAGAGGCTCTTTAGTTCTTCTTCGCTTTCTGCCATAAGGGTGGTGTCATCTGCATATCTGAGGTTATTGATATTTCTTCCGCCAATCTTGACTCCAGCTTGGGCTTCATCCAGCCCAGCATTTCTCATGATGTACTCTGCATATAAGTTAAATAAGCAGGGTGACAATATACAGTCTTGATGTACTCCTTTCCTGTTTTGGAACTAGTCTGTTGTTCCATGTACAGTTCTAACTGTTGCTTCTTGACTTTCATATAGATTTCTCAGGAGGCAGGTCAGGTGGTCTGGTATTCCCATCTCTTTAAGAATTTTACACAGTTTGTTGTGATCCACACAGTCAAAGTATTTAGCGTAGTCAATGAAGCAGAAGTAAATGTTTTTCTGGAACTCTCTTGCTTTTTTGATGATCCAACAGATGTTGGCAATTTGATCTTGTTCCTCTGACTTTTCTAAATCCAGCTTGAACACCTGGAAGTTCACAGTTCCCGTACTGCTGAAGCCTGGCTTGGAGAATTTTGAATATTACTTTGCTAGTCTGTGAGATGAGTGCAGTTGTGTGGTAGTCTGAGCATTCTTTGGCATTGCCTTTCTTTGCGATTGGAAAGAATATTGACCTTTTCCAGTCCTGTGGCCACTGCTGAGTTTTCCAAGTTTGCTGGCACATTGAGTGCACCACTTTCACAGCATCGTCTTTTAGGATTCAAAATAGCTCAACTGAAATTCCATCACCTCCACTAGCTTTGTTCATAGTGATGCTTCCTGAGGCCCACTTGGCTTTGCATTCCAGGATGCCTGGCTCTAGATGAGTGATCACTCCATCATGGTTATCTGGGTCATGAAGATCTTTTTTGTATAGTTCTTCTGTGTATTCTTGCCACCTCTTCTTAATATCTTCTGCTTCTGTTAGGTCCACACATTTCTTAAAAGTTAACATGTGCATAAGAGGAAACTGAAAAACACAAGCCATAATCACAAGCAGTTTACCATTTGATACTAAGTATCCATTTTTATGTAAATAAGATCATGCAGTTATGTATCATCCTTTCTCACACGTCATGAATACTTACCCACTTTCACTATCCCACAGCTATGTGAGTATTTTGATAGCCAAGAATATACTATACCAGCTCAATGCAAGAAAAAATAATGTAATCCTGCCTTGGCAACAAATATTTCATAAGAGACAAAAATGGCAACAGCTCTCTAGATAAAGATATTGGTAGCGTTATGATTAAAACACTACATTCCCTTAGTGCTCGATTAAAAATGGGGCATAGAGCAACAGAGTACACGAAGTATAATGCTTCTAAGAGGATTCATTATCCAAGCTAAACTATTAAAGTATTAGCGAGGAAGTATGTTTCCATTGAATTTCTTAACAAAATGTTCCTGTGATACAGCCTAGATATGTACATGCATCAGTGGTTAGCATCTAAATACAAGTATGACACACCCATATACATCCCTCCTTTTATACTTCCTAATGCTCATCTGCTGCCAACCTAATGAACAAGTCCTGACGTATATTTCTCAGAGATGGTTTAACCATTCCGTATCCAAGATGATTTATTTTTATCAATTATAGCAACAGTATTTGGACTTCCCTGGTGGCCCAGAGGTTAAGATTCTGCTCTCCAAACGTAGGGGCCAAGGGTTCAATCCCTGGTCAAGGAAGATCTTGCATGCCTCATGGCATCCCAAATATATATATATATTTATATTTATATGTATATATACGTGGGCTTCCCGGGTGGCGCTAGTGGTAAAGAATCTGCCTGCCAATGCAGGAGGTGTAACAGACAGGGGTTCAATCCCTGGGTCAGGAAGATCCCCTGGAGGAGGGCATGGCAACCCACTCCAGTATTCTTTCCTGGAGATTCACCATAGGCAGTGGAGCCTGGCAGGCTACAATCTATGGGGGTCCAACAGAGTCGGACATGACTAAAGCAACTTAACATGTGTGTGTGTATATATATACATACATACATACATATATATATATATATATATGAAATGAAAGTCACTCAGTCATGTCCGATTCTTTGTGATCCCATGAACTATACAGTCCATGAAATTCTCCAGGCCAGAATACTGGGGTGGGAAGCCATTCCCTCCTTCAGGGGATCTTTCCCACCCTGGGATCAAACCCAGGTCTTCTGCATTGCAGGTGATTCTTTACCAGCTGAGCTACCAGGGAAGCCTATATATATGTATATATAATATACATTATATATATAATTATACATTATATATAATATACATTATATATTTAATATATATAAATATATATACATATATATTTTGTTGTTTAGTCGCTGAGTTGTGTCTGACTCTGTGACCACATGGACTGCAGCCCACCAGGCTCCTCTGTCCATGGTAATTCTACAGGCAAGAAACAAAGATATTTACAAATTGGTTAATTCATTAGCTCTACTTTTTATCATACACTGTCACCTCAGGACATCTAAAAATCTTAGTTGTTGCAAAATAATGAACCTTGTCCACAATAAACATAGGTACTTTACAAAAATGAACATATATATCTACGGTTACAACCTAAAACTGTCTTCAAGATATGGAAACGTTAGCCAGGAGCCCTTCCCTTCACCTTTTCTCTTACCCCTCCTCCAGCATTCTGGGGGACAGCACTACATCTAGCTCCAAGAGGTGATTAACAGAGACACTCCCAGAAAACTTGGGCTTCCCTGGTAACTCAGCTGGTAAAGAATTTGCCTGCAGTGCAGGAGACCCTGGTTCAATTCCTGGGTCAGGAAGATCCCCTGGAGAAGGGCATGGCTATCCACTTCTGTATTCTGACCTGGAGAATTCCATGGACTGTATAGTCCATGGGGTTACAAAGAGTCAGACATGACTGAGTGGCTTTCACTTTCACTCCCAGAAAACACAGTCCTTCCTAGAAACTAAGGGAAAGGTATCAGTTAAGGGGTTATTTTACTACCTCTGCTTTTAATATGCTTTGGGCATTAGGGCTTACTTATTTTTTAATTCACAGTAGCATTAACTAAAACGCACAAGTAGAACAGTGATTACATAATCTGAATGTGTGTGACTCGTGAGCACTGACTGACCCTTCTCTATCCACTTTTTTTTTTTATTTTTTTTTTTTTAATTTTTTTATTAGTTGGAGCTCTATCCACTTTTGAATGCAGAGGCATGTGGAAGATTTCTTTGAATGCCTCATGTATCCTGCCTGTAGTGTGTAGGATAATGCAATGTACAGTAGGTCATAGCTAAACAGCGTTAGTGAATAAATCAACTATTCTCATTAAAGGAAAGTTTCTCTTTCCTTTCTAATCATTCACAATTCTCAAACTAGACTTCACATGAACCCAAAGTGCAAGTGGTATAAAAAAGTGATTTGGGAGGCTGGGAAGAAAGGATGGGCCCCCAGACACAGGTCATCTTCCTCTTACAGCTTTGTACAAATCTTACACAATATTCAAGCTTCCTATTTTCCTTTTTGCTTATTTATTTATACTTTCAAAATTCTAGAAGAAACTCTTAAAATGTTAAGTGTATAAAATTACCTTTTATCATAAGAATGACTGTGTAAATAATTTTTCCAACTTTTAAAAAAAATTTTAAGTCATTTTTTCCTGTTTATCAGTTCCTGACTATGTCTACTTAAAGTTCTTAGTTCCTGCTTTACAATGTATTCCTTATTTTTCTCCACCCTAATAGTTTTCGTCTTATAACTTGCAGTCTAGATGTAGAACATATTAAATTAACATGATTTCCCCCCTTTCCAACCCCAAAATTCATAGTCTAGCAGGTAAACTCAAGGAAAATCTTAAACTGAAAATAAGTATTCTTCTAAGAGGGACCATGTGAAGGAATTACAGAGAGAATTTCAACAGGAAACAGGACCAGGGGAATGAATTTCCTTCTAGTTCTTCCTGAGTGATGACTGCATAACCTTTCCCCATTATTGTGATTAAAATGTTGCAATATCCACAAATACTGTGAATTAAAAATAAACACAAAGCAACAGAGAACACAGAGTATAATGCTTCTAAGAGGATTCATTATCCGATCTAAACTGTTAAAGCACCAGCAAGGAAGTATGTTTTCAATGAATTACTTAACAATGTATTTCTATAGTACAGTCAAGAGAGGCTCACGCATCAATGTGTCTGCAGTGACTCACAAATCAGATCTGTATTCAAATGTAAATTCAAAACCATTTCCAGAGTAAGACATAAAAGGTTTTGGCATTATTCATAATCTCTCTTTTGCTGTCCTTCTCACCTCTTCCCTCTACAACACATGCTGTTTACTCTTCTTATTAGCTTTAGTGTTTCCCTGTTGGCTCAGAGGGTAAAGAGTCTGCCTGAAGTACGGGATATCTGGATTTGATCCCTGGGTAGGGAAGATCCCCTAAAGGAGGAAATGGCAACTCACTCCAGTATTCTTGCCTGGAGAATCCCATGGATGGAGGAGCCTGGTGGGCTATGGTTCCTGGGGTCGCAAAGAGTCAGACACAACTGAGCGACTTCATTTTCTTTTTTTCTTTTCCCCCTCTTACAGATACTAACCACATTTCCTTCCTGGTTCACTTCAATTAGTCACAAGTTCCTAATCCTTTGGGGGAAACTATATGGAATGTCTTCTGAGCTAACAATGCGGCTTAAGTTAGTTGACACCAGGAAAGAGGTAGCACGTAGCAGAGGATCATCAACTCATTGTCGTAATCAACAAGTGTATTTTGTCACAAAAGACACATCGTCAGCAAGGTTTGTGAGGCAGGATGAACATATTTCTTGAGTCACTAATATTTCACAAGGGTATTAGTCAGTGTTTGAGGTAAAATGCTCTTTGCTAGTTTTCATTTATTCAATAAATATTAAGTATCTGCTATGTGCCAGGCAAAAAATGAGATCTCAAATATTTGTGCAAAGCAATGGGATGTAAATACTAATTTACTACTACTACTATACACTCCTACTGCTATTATTGCTAACTGTCCTTACTGTCGTGTGCATAACTTTTTTGATTTCCATGAAGAGAAACATAATACTGACACTAATAAGTGGACTGTACAGAAATGGGTAAAAAAATATTTTAAATCAGTTGTTTAAGCAAAAGAAATTAGCTTATACAAAGTTACAATTTAAAAGAATGCCAGAAAATTAGTGTCAGAGGTTCTTGTGTTTAAAAATAACTTGACAGCTTTTTATGAAACTTACTTTGTCACCCTGGTTTTGTGTGTGTGTGTGTGTGTGTGTGTGTGTGTGTGGTAAACTTACTTTATCTCTTTTTCCTTTAAGTCATTGCATTATAAATAGCAGTGTCATTCAGGAAATTAGCAAGCTTTCTAGGACTCAAAACAGAACTTATCTGTTAGCCATTTTAAAAGAAAGTATCTAAAGACACTGGAGAAACATTAGCCTTTAAAATTAAGATGTATGTCAATTCTGCTTTATGTAGACTGTTTTAAACTGATATCTCCCAAGTATGAAGGGAATAAGCTATCACCTACAAATTAATAATCAAACAATTGATACAGAAGATCCTAGAAATGATAAAATGGAGAGTCAGTCTGTTAAAGCACTTTAATCAATAAGTTGAAATACTAGCCAACAAAATATTTCCTATAAGTGCTGAAATCTAATATGTTTTCTGTATAACTTTAAGTGAACAAAAGTGATCCAGACCTCAAATGTCGTTGTTTTAGTCAACTAAGTTAGGTCTGACTCTTTTGCAACCGCATGGACTATAGCTTAACAGGCTCCTCTCTCCGTGGGACTTTCCAGGCAAGAATACTACAGTGGGTTGCCATTTCCTTCTCCAGGGGATCTTCCTAGCCCAGGAATCAAACCCACATCTCCTACACTGGCAAGTGGATTTTTTTTTTTTTTAACCACTGAGCCACCAGGGAAGCCTTGACTTCAAATACTCTGGCACTAGTTTAATTGAGGCTATATCCTACCCAGAGGTGGTGAGGCATGGGGTAGGAGGGGAGGGTGAAAAAGTTGGGGGCAGAATATCTTCCTGGGTGCTATTACACAAGAACATTGCAAAGTTCTGGGGGCATGTGGATTTTTAATGATGTTGATTGCTGCCATTTATTGAACATTAGATGCATGATGATCATTTTCCAATCCTCTTTTGCTGCATAACCAGCCATTCGCAAACTTAGTGGCTTACCACAAGTCGGGCATTTCTGATAATGCTGTGTGCTAATGAGAGGTCAAAGAGCTAACTCATTGGAAAAGAACCTGCTGCTGGGAAAGACTGTGGAAGAAAGAGAGAAAGACAAAAGATGCTGGGAAAGACAAAAGAGGAAGGGGGTGGCAGAGGATAAGATGGTTAGATAGCATCACTAACTCAATGGCTTCCCAGGTGGTGCAGTTGGTAAAGACTCTGCCTGCTCAGTGCAGGAGACACAGAGATGTGGGTTCAATCCCTTGGTTGGGAAGATCCCCTGGAGGAAGATGGCAACCCAATCCAGTATTTTTACCTGAAAAATCCAATGGACAGAGGAACCTGGCAAGCTACAGTCCATAGCATTGCAGAGCCTGACACGATGGCGCATGCTTGCATGCTACACCAACTCGATGGACGTGAACTTGAGCAAAGTCCAGGAGATTAGTGGAGGACAGCAAAACCTGGAACGCTTCAGTCCATGGGATCCAGAGTCTGACATGACCTAGGGACTGAACAACAACAATAAGAAGTGCTTCTGCTTTCATCTTGCCTGAGTACACTTGAGTGGGGGTGGTCAGAGAGCAACCGGAAGGGCTGAAAAGTCCAAAATGGCCTCATTCACCTGGGAGGTGGTTCGTCCTGGCGACTGACTGACATTTCTGCTTCAGCACCTGGGTCTTCCTGTTTCTCCTCCTATAAGTAGTATCATGATATTTCTCAGGAAGAAATGAAGGAAGAAGGAGGGAAGGGGGCAGGAGAAAGGAGAGAAGAGAAGAGTAGGAAAGGGAGAGGAAGGAGAGACAAGGAAATAAAAGACAAGAATGCAACTTCCTTGGTGGAATCCACCTTCCAATGCAGGGAACTTGAGTTCAATTCCTGATGGAGGAGTTAGGAGCCCAGATGCCAAGGGATAACTAAGCCCACATGCTGGAACTACTGAGTCCGTGTGTTTCAACAAGAGAAGCCAGTGCACCTCAGGGAAGACCCAGCACAGCCAAAAAACAAAGAAAAAGGACAAGAGCCTTCCACTCTCCTCCCCTTCCCATTCCCTCTCCTTTCACCTCCTCCTCCTGCTCCTTCCTCATAAAGTACCTCCAGCATGCCTTTTCAGGATCCTCTGAATGGCGCACCATGGCTTTTTTCCATATCTGTGGCAGCTCCAGATAGCACTGAACAAACATCGTCTCTGGGTTCATCTCACCACCTGAGTGCATTGTCTTGCCTAAAGCTATGGCCACTCGCCGCAGGTAGCCCACACCAAATGGCTGGCCAATGGGGGGATTCAGCAGTCTGTCTTCCTGCCACAATTCAGAATAACTCTACAAGGCCATCCCAGCTCCAGAACTTCTCATAAGCTCCCCCCTGAATCTTCTGTTACAGCAGCAGTTCTCCATCTACCCACTGCTGCTTCCTTACTTCCTGAGATATGTTAATTTTTAGAGCAGTCTTCAATACATTTCCTGCAGGCAGATCTCCTCGCAGAGTTTGATTCTAGGCAATGCCACCTAAGATGCTACTTTTCTCTTTAAAAAAATCTAGTTCCTTTTCACGCAACTTTCAAGAGAAGCTCTGTCAGAGAAAACAGGATCTTTGCTGCCAAAGGACTTTAACTAAGTTTGAGAGTTTCTCATCTTCGTAATCCTGGTATCATAAGGATCCCGTACAAGGTTTGGTATGAAACAAGATTATCCATAAATGTCAATACTGATGTTTCATTGATTTGTCAATGATAAACATGGATAAACATTCACTACGGATGAATGCTTATAGAAGGGAAATAACATCATACATTTTTTTAATGTCACATCATTGACAGGAAATATGTAGCATTGTTTTCAGAGGCTTTCTGAGAAAGACTGGTGGGGAAAAAAAATTCTTAGAAGCACTAAAAATTAATAATTCACACACAGGTAGAAAGAATAGCAATAAATATGAAAAAAAAATTAAAAATTGAGCTTTCAGTTTTCTCATTTAAAGAGGAATTTGAATTAGGAGACTTGAGAAAGGAACTAACATTTATCAAAAAACTACTTTGTTCCAGGTTAGTCTTTATTGCCTGAGAGATAGATATTATTGTACTGATTTTACAGATGAGAAGACTGAGGGCTGCAGAGGTTAAATAAATTGCCAAAGTCACATAGCTAAAAATACAAACTAGACTTGAGATGCAATTGTTTTGACTTTGCTCTTCATCACAAACTACAAAGAAATATCAGTGGTCCTCTTACTGGGAGTGAATCAAATCAACTATTTTTCTCTTTGTCAAACCTGAGAAGTGGGTCAGAAATAATCATCATACATTTCTGTGGTAGTGGAAACACATCCATTAAGAAAATGGATTTTTCAGAGGGTGGGGGATGTTCTTCCAATTTCTCAATATTTAAGAAATTGGAATCTATAGGCTCTGTAGAAGCAAAGTTTTGAAACTAAACTCTTTTTATGTGTCATTATTTCACTCTACATATTTGAAGTATGAGCAATCCTTCTCAGGGATATATTATTAATTTTGCTGACTAAAAGCCACGAAGGACCATCAGTCAAAATCAGAATCACATGAGTGCTGCTTGTCTTCCGTGACTTAGTCAGTGAAGCAAGTTGAAATCCCCAGATGTTTCTGCTGCCTGGTAAATTTCTCAGTTTGTAACATCCAGGAAAGAGTTAGAAGTTATGAACAACATGAGAATTAACCACAACAACTCTTTTCCTTATGCAAGAATTAAAACTATGATAGAAAAACTAAACTACTAGTCATATTTTATCATAGATCTTGTCATATCTTCAGGAATTGAAGGATTATGTGAATGTGACACACCCAGAGGCAAACAAGAAAATCTGGTAGAATGAAGAGCATTGATTGTACACTGAAAATTGTCTGGATTGGGGGAGTAACATACAGTACATTTTAGCTGAGCATTTGTTCAATTCCCAGTGATTTCATATATGAAAGTGAATTTCAGAGGGATAACAGAGTGAACACAGTATGTAGAGACTTGGAGGAAAATATAAGGTATATCCTTGGAAGACATATATGAGATTAATTTCCCCTGGATCTGTTCCAGTATTCTTGCCTGGAGAATCCAATGGACAGAGGAGCCTGGAGGGCTCTAGTCCACAGGATTGCAAAGAGTCGGAAGCGACTAAGCGACTTAGCATGTGCACATGTTGTTTTTGATTTTGTTAGTGTCTTTGATTGTCTTTGTCTTTGATTTTGCTGGTGGCAGGATCAATAGTAGCAGCAGGGTTGATGAGTAGCAGCTGTCACTGAGGTTCTTGTGTAGATTATACTTTGGTAATACACTGTGATCAATTTTATTTGTAGAATGGCCAGTTACGGCATGCCCATAACAAATACAACTTCAAGAACATTGCAATGAGGTGTTAGTCTATGATCTATAAAGCAAACTAAACTTTTAAATCTTGCTTCTGGGGAAAAAAGGTCTTGAATTATGATAAAGAAATAATTAGTAATGTTTATTTCTTCACGTAGCTTGTGTTTTATCCATTCAAAAGGCATTTAAAACACTTTCATTGGCCATTATCAAGCACCTAATGAGTATTTTGGAGCTGATATAATAAATGAGGGATTGTTTAAAACACTGAAATTTATAATTCGAAATTTTATAGTAACTTGGTTTGAGTTTTTAGCGTTTCCTTAGGATAACAATATAATTCATGGGTTCAAAGGAAAAAAATGCTATTTGAGAGAGCAATAAAATACTACAGAAATTTAATTTTTTTTTAATTTGAGGTATTTTGTACATTTTTATATTGCTGAAAAAAATGTCAGCAAACTCATTTCTTTGAATCTACTCTAGGTGCTATCATATCTTTGTATCTCTGCGTGTCTCTTACAGACACTCTCTCTATTGTATAGATACATTCATATGTAATCATAGAACATCTGTTAATCTAATTGATATTGTATATATGTGGAAAGAGATGAAAAGATATAGAATTACTTAGGTGAAATATGGGTATGTTAGTAATATATTAGTATACACTATTAAATGTACATACATGTTAATGTAAGCATGTATAACAAATTAATCCAATTGGAGTTTGTGTGTATGTATACTAATCGGATCAGTTGCTCTCCTTTTGTTTTCTTGCTTTTCCCCAGAATGAGCTATTTACGTTAAATTGCTATTTCAATACCAGTGAGACAGTGGGATTTGCTTAGGTCACTAACCTGTTTAAGCCCTATGTGTTACTATGTGTTAATCACTGTCTTAAGAACAGAAGTGAATATGATAAATATAGTCCTCCCCTTATGAAGTTTACAGTGAAGTTGGAATAGACACTAAATAAATGACCACATGTGCATAGTCTCCATAGGCTCTACAGTCATGTTGGTGACAAAATGTTATGAAGGAAAAGAACAGTCATATGACAGGATATAATCTAGTGAGACAGAAGGGTCAGAGAGGCCGTAAGGGACAGGTAAACTGCCTTTGCAAGAAGGATGGGAGTTCGTCAGGTGAAAGGGAGGGTTCTGTGTAGGTTGCAGGGACTATGCTTACCAAATCTCTTGTTGGATTATACGTAGACAAGAAAGGAAAAAGGGTAAAGGAATTATAATTTATTCAGCATTTACAATGAGCCAGGTGATTGATTTTAGAATACTATCTACAACCTGAGTTTCAAGATAGCTTAATTAAGTCAATCTGTATCAGGTATTGAAGATATAGAGATGAATGAAATGTGGCAGATGCTCTGGGAGAACTCTAGTAGAGTAGGGTAAAAATCCTTTTAAGCTACTAAAAGCAATGCAATATTGACTATTCCCGTGAATTCAAATACTTAGAAGACACTATGGGAACATCAAAATGGAAACCATAAATTCTGCTGGTAGTACCAAGGAAAACTTCATGAAGGAAGTATTGTTTGAATAGAGCGTTGAAGGGTGAATAAGCTTCCTTCCATAGACAGAAAAATATGAAGGCCTTTCCAGATAGAGGTCCTACCAAAGTCATAGACCTGGAAGGAACATGCCCAATAGGGAAACTAAATTCTTGACTGCAATTATGCTATGGAAAAATGACTTTGAAGTAGTAATCAGGAGTCATAAGACAGAACCTGATTTGTCATGCTTTGAACTTGTATTTCATGTTTAGGAAATAGGGAGTCAGTAATGGATTTAAGGTAAGGAAGTCTTACATATTTGTGTTTTCTAAAGAGCCCAAAAGTTGTTGGTGCTGTGAAGGAGGAACTGGAAGGGAAGTGAGCTTGGAGATAGGTTGAACTAACACAAGGACATTGGGAAATGAGGATCCTGTCTGCTAGTTAGAGAGGAGCATGGTTAATTTTTACAATTTGGTAATGTAGAACTGGGAACTTCCCCAGTGGCTTGGCAGGTAAAGAATCCACCTGCAAGGCAGGAGACACAGGAGATGCAGGTTTGATCCCTGGGTTGGGACAACCCTTGGAGGAGGGCATGGCAACCACTCCAGTATTCTTGCCTGGAGAATCCCACGGACAGAGAAGCCTGGCAGGCTACAGTCCAAAGGGTCTCAAAAAGTCAGACATGACTGAAGTGACTTAGCAAGCACAAGTGCAATGTAGATTAAGGAGAAATGACATTTCTGTAACAGTACAATAAACTATGAACTTGAGTAAATTTTATAAATCTTTTATTTTATTTTTCCAAAGAACAAAAGAAGCACTATAAACCATTGAGATACATTTAAAAGTAGAATTTTAACATAGTAATTGTGATGCATATGTAATTCTTTATAGCAAAATGGTCAAACACTTAAAAAATACAGTATATGTGTCTGCAAATTTTAGCAAGACTGTGCATTTTTTAAAAATTACATAATGAGTTTATATTCAAAGATCTTGAATATGCTTTTAGAACTTTCAAAATACAGATCATTGTTAAGATTGCCTTTACTCTTAAAAAAACTAAAGGGATGTATTTCTATAAAAACTAGAAATAAGGAATTTACCTAGTTCCTAGCTTCTTTATTAATCCAAAATACATACTTAGTGGCTAGAAATATAATACTCCTAATAAAATAGCTAATAAATACCATATAAAATCAAAGGTTTAATGAGTCAGTCATGACATTATGCCATACTAGGAAGACATCAAATGTCTAAATTTATAGAAAAAGAATATATTAGTCCTTATAGAACTCATATATTTAGAAATTCTAAATAAGGAAATATATTCTACACAGATAACTGTATAACACTCAGATTTCTAATGCAGTATAACTTAAATATCTTCCAAGGGTCAAGAGTAAGAAAATTCTCTAACATATTCCCCAAAAAACAATACTAAAGTAGTTCCTATTTCATAAGAGAGTGAGGCTAACAGTTTATCTCCATATACAGCATTCCAATGAAATTCCATTCACTCTCACACAGCTTTTCCTATGGCAGTATAAGAACTACATTCTAGAAATAACAGTAGTCACCTTGAAAGGATTAACAATCAGTGATTCCTTGATGCACAATTTAGTCACTCTGAAAGATTTCAATAGCATAGCAGTTAAAATAACAGCAAAAAGGAGCAAGAAATACTATGCTAAACAGGTCATAAACTGAGCAGAAAGTTGCAAGGACAAGCATAGATTCCCTCTTCCTTTCTCTCTTTCACAGTGGGGAATTTGTACAGAAACCTAACTCATTGGAGAAAATGAGCCCTTGCTCCTTGTCTTCTTCAGTGGGTTCAGAGGTCCCCAGAAAATTCTGCTGAAGAACTGGGCGATTTTTCCAATGCATGGCCCTTTTAATTGTTCTTTCCACTGTTGAAAAAAGAATTTTATCAGTTTAACCAAATTTCCACACACCTGTCTACCCCAACTTGTTTTCAAAACAGGGTTTAGGATCAATAAAAAAGCAGAGGGTAGAGTCCTTAACAAACAAAATACATCTCAGTAATGAGTTCTGTGCAACCTCCTAGGCAATTCATGTTGAGATGCATGATAAGAGTTTTCCCAGGACTTTTGAGAACAACTTTCCCTTCTTCTCCGGAACATCCTTTTTACTTTCAACATGGTCTGGAATGTGGTCGCCAAATCTCAGACAGACTATAAGGACTTTGAGAAATCCACACTCCAAGAGATTAAGAAACCAGAAAGAGCAAAGTGACAGATACCTGTCCAATATTTTCTGGACGATCTTCTTGATCAAAGGAGCTTCTGGGTCCAGACAGACTTCCCTTCCATTCTTCAAGGTGGCTCTGCAGAGAGAAAACGAGGATGCGCCCATGAACGTGGGGGCTGAAGACTAAGGCGGGGGCTGGGGTGGGGGGAAACCTTCCCTCTTGCCAAGGTCAGGGTGGACAGCGCCGCGCCCCAGGACTTACACCACTTCCACCTTGGAGCACTGCGGTCCCGCGGCCATCACCTGCAGATCACTGACCATTTTGGGATGAATTCCCGGTGTGGTGGTTAAACACACACAACGCAGCTCTCTCACAACGGCCGCGACAGGACCGGCTGGGGTAAAAGAGACACCGTTATAGGGCAGGTTGCTGGGGGAGCTCTTCCCCAGCCCGCCCGCCCGGGACGCCGCTCCGCTCCGCCCGCCGGGCGCGCTCGGCTGGTCTGGCGCTCTCACCGCTGGCGAGGGGCCCGGGCGGCGTCAGCAGCAGCAGCGCGAGCAGCGCGCACAAGGCGCCCGAGGGGCCGGGAAGGCGGGCGGCGCGGCTGGAGAGCAGTCTCATAGCGGCGAAGGGAGGCCTGCAGAGGGTTCCGAAGGAGGCAGAAGGCGCGGGATTCGAAGCTCCGGAGCGCTGGTGACTGCCTCGGGTCTTCAGCATCCCTTTTATCTGCCCTGGCCCCTTCCCCCAGGCAGGAAACTCAATCTTTAGGATGCTTGGGAAATTCCCTCATCTAAGGGGGGGCGGGGAGAGGGGGCCGGGTGGAGGGGGGCTGGAGGAGCGGGGTTTGAGGAGGCTGGTTGGGAGGAGCAGCTCGCCGTGGATCTGTGAGGTCGCCCAGCGCTGGCCTGAGTGGATGCTGCTTTCGCTGGAAGTAGGAAGCAATCCTGCGGAGATTTTGTCCACCCGGGCCAGCCAAGGCTAGCGAAAGCCAGCCTCTCCTGGGTGACAGGTGTCTTTTCAGAGATGCCCCTCGTCTTCATCTTAACAGAAAGACTAGGCGCAAAGTAAGCCGCTGGAAGGGTTCTTTGGGGGGAGAGAGGGGTTGTTTTTGTTTTGTTTTGTTTTGTTTTTCTTTCTTTCTTTCTTTCTTTTTTTTTAAATTAATTTGGCTCTGTCCCGGGCCAGGAGGGTGGGGGGACGGACATGTGGTATCTCTGTTCCCCGACCAGGGATCCAATCGCAACCCTGCATTGGGAGCATAGAGTCTTAACCACTGAGCCTGCAGGGAAGTCCCTAGCTGGGAGGTTAGATTTTAGAAACTTTTCTGAACTCTTTTCTAATTATTATTATAACTGTAATAATTATTACTATTCAGTAAATGTAAGCTGTGACTCAAACTACACCAAACTGAAAAACCTTTCACTCCTGCTTGCCGGCAAACCATTCTAGCTTCCTCAGATTAGTTTACAATTCTCTGGACTTCAGCCAGCAGTTAGAAGCCAAGATAAGATGATGAAAGTATCTGTGCTCCCACTTGAAGTCAGTGGAAGGAATAGGCTGCAAAAAGCAAGTCCACTTTCTGGGAATTCTATTCATCGTTTTGCAAACATGCGTGTCAAGGTGGTTTAACAAAAAGCATCAAAAAATCACCCACCGAATTGCCCTGGGAAAAAATGCCTTGCTTTCAACAGTTCAATACACTATGGAATTGGAAGACTATGGTCTTGGTTGGGGGTGGGATGAGTGCAGACTACAGCAACGCCCCAGAGCCCATCCTCTTGGGATGGCTCCAGATGTATAATTGACCCAGTTTGGAGAAGCCCTGGAGCCTGATGAGTTTAAGGGGCTCATCTGGAAGTTTGGTTCTAGGGATCTGAATCAGTTTGGCAGCAAGAAGGCACCCCACTCACTTCACTCAACCAACTTCACGGGATGGGAGGATGACTCACACCACAGGCTTCTGGAACCATCCAGCTTCATAATCAGTGGTGTAACCAAGCCTGTTTCCACAATCCTGTTCTAGTCCCAGTGAGCCTACAGCTGCTCCCTGAAGCTGTGGGTGAGGTAGCTTTTTATCTCCTCTGTGGAAGCAGTTAGCTTTTTTGCTTGTTTTTGGTTTTGGCCGCACCATGTGGCATGTGGGATCTTGGTTCCCTGACCAGGGATTAAATTCACATCCACTGCAATGAAAGTGTGGTCTTAACCACTAGACTGCCAGGGAAGTCCAAAGTTTTAACGACTGGGTCTTTCACATGTCCAGTTTCATGGCAGGCATGGCAACGATACTGGAATGGCATGTAGGCTTTCTTTCATGAAATCTCACTAGATCCTATTCTGGATTGTTCTCAAGACTTGTGTCCTCACTGATTGGCAAGCCAATCAGTGAGCATGATGACAATCAGAAGCCAGTCATGGGACAAGACAAGTCTTTTCCTTGTCTGCCATGACCCTGGAAAATTTTCTTAACACCGCCACACATCTTCCTTGGTAGGCTATCACTTCCATCGGTGAGTAGGGAGGAGGTGTCACAGACCTTTAGAATTTTTAGTCTAGAAGAAAACCTAGGAAATTCCCTAGTTAAGGAGGGCTGAAAGGTTTGACCTCATTTTGTGGGAAATTAAATGAGAAGTTCTCTATCCTGCGTAGCTTCCTGATCCCATCAGTATCATACCTGACTCAACTAATGCAATCCTTCATCCTTCTAGGGAGTGGTGATCTGGGAAAATAGCTTCAGACTTATTATACTGCCTTTTTAGACCTTTTTAGACATTGTGTGTGTGTGTGTGTGTGTGTGTGTGCGTTAGTCACTGTTTTGTCCGATTCCTTGTGACCCCATGGACTGTAGCCTGCCAGGCTCCTCTGTCCATGGAATTCTCCAGGCAAGCATACTGGAGTGGGTTGTCATTCCCTTCTCCAGGGGATCTTCCCCACTCAGGGGTTGAACCTGGTCTCCTGCATCATGGGCAGTTACTTTACCATCTGAGCTACCGGGGAAGCCCTTTTTAGACATTAGACTGTATCTAAAGACAAAAGCTTCACTGATGTGGATCAGATTAAACTTCAAAAATGTAATTAAAAATCATGGGCAATTAATTCAACTTAACCACAGGGGGAGAAAAACACAGATGGTATAAGATTTTGTGGGAGGAAATTGTTTAATGACTCAAATAGGTTATTGAGTTTTTATAAATGTGCTTTTGTGTGTGTGTGTGTGTGTGTTTCAGATCCAAATAAGCTGTTTTAGGTATAAAGGAACATATGAATTAGTTTTGGCATCAAATGGTAAGATCATAGAAGGGTCATGAGATATAATTTCCATTTCCTCTGAACACTCTTACAGATTGTATGCTTCACCTGGTTTGCACCCTGAATCAACTTACCTTGGGTTGCTTACAGAATATAAGGCAAAAACAAATATTTCTATAGCTAGAAGGCAGGTAATAGGAAGTCCTTACTAGAAATTGGCTATTGGGTTGCCAAGAAACAGCTTGTAACTTAATCTAAGTTCTCACTGAAATCATTCAGGTGCATTTCCCATTCTGGCTCCTGTCTAGGCATTTCCGATGTAGACCTTGTGCAAAGACAGATAGGAATGTGGCTGGTCTGAAGACTCCATACAGTTGACAATGACATCCAGTACCACAGGAGATGGAGCTCTTCAAAAGTAATTGCTTCTTTATTGCAAGTCTAAAGGGAAGCCTTTTGGCCTGCCTGCACCCACGTGCAGGTAGTAGAGAAAGACACTGTGGTACTTTTCTCTCAAGGTATAACAAAACGATCCACAGAATGACATCCTGATAGCCTGAAAGGTTGACTGCTTGCCAAGAGCAACCTTTAGTCATAATACCACAGAGAAATGTAAGAGGAATTAAAACATTCTTGATGGTTTGCAGCTCTCAAAACATGTTTATGATCTTTCGAGCCTCGTATTGCTTCTCAAGGCAGGTAAGAAATATTTTCCCATCATTTTTCAATTTGGGATAGAAAGGCTAGAGTTAAGAAATAGAAAATTTAAGATTGGAAGTCAAGTACTAGAGAATCCACCTCACAAACATTTTAATAGTTTCCAGATTACGAAGCACTTTCTTCATAGTACTGGCAAACACTCTGTGGCTCTCCACATCTGGTTAACCTCTTTACTTTATTGCCCAATAATCATATTTTAAACTGTTGAAATCCACAGTTTATCTACTCCTGAGGTCACAATGATGTCAAACATCCAAGAGGCTTTCAGGCCAACCAGTCAAAAACTGCCGCCTGCTTTCTAAGTCTTTTTCTTTCTTCATGACCAGTTCAAAGTCTTAGCTTCTCAGAGAAGATTTATATGACAAAGCCAATGGAAATGTATTCCTTCCACTTTTGATCTTTGAACAGTTAATGTACTTGTAAACCTATCTCCTGAGACAGAGTTAATTATTAGTTATTCTATAATTTTTCTCTTGTCTCTCCCAAGTTAACCATAAACTTTAAAATCAGCCCTGATGTTTTATATTTCTCCCATGACCTCCCATAAGTTTCAAGTTCAGTAGCAAGCAGTCTATGAACATTTGATAGCAAATATTGATAACTTTTAAATTTTATAGTGTTAAGTTACAAGTAGATCTTAAAGTTAATGAGGAAAGAATAGGGTAATTTACTGTCATTAATCATTTGAACTTATCTATTTTGAATTGGCTTTTCTCAATGTTGGAAAGTGTTTCTGCTTAGGGACTGTACAGATGATATTTTCAGTTTTTGGACTCTGAACTATTCAAAAGAATGTTCAGAAATCAGCAGACTATTTGATATTAAAAGAAAAAATATACTCAACAAAAGTATTGACTGAAATACTTTATGTAACTTTATGTAACAAAATATTTTATGTAACTTAGTGATTGTTGGAGATAAGTGATGAGGGAAGATTCTGACTAGGTTATACTGTGTTGAATGTTAACAGTGTGGGAATGTTATTCTAAATTGATCTCTTCCAACAAATCAGAGAGGCCTTTAATGATTTAGCATATGACTTAGGCCATTTAGTTTGTGACAGGCCGTTTCACATATTTTTCTAAGTTTCTATTTTTTAACGTCTACTACTCTTTATATTACCTTTAAGAAATGGTATATATTGCAGTAAGAAAAGATGTAGACATATCATTATCAAGTTAAGCACATCAAAGATATCAGTTTATCAATCAGTAAGAGCTGAAGTGGAAAATAGAGTTACTTGTTTGCATGCAAGTAACAGAAGAAAAGGAAAAGGCCAGCGACTTTGGGGTTAACTTGGCAACATCAATGCAGTTTGTCTCCTAACACATTGGGCTTGACAGACCAGTGAAAAAGGAGCATCATTTAGGGATTAACTTGGCTTCAAAGTTGCCCCAGAATTACTATATGTCAAGAATGTTTTCCCCACTTTTGTTCATTATATAATTTTCCTGCTACCCATTTACAATTAAATCTGCTTGAGAAAGGAGTAAATTAGAACTGAATTTTGATTGAGTCTAGACTAAGCAAGGCTCCAAGTAACTGTAGGTAGGCTTTTTCTTGCCACCTCCTGGGCATATGAGGTAGCTAGTTACTTTTGTTCAGCCTTGCAATCCTGGCCTGCCAGAAATTTTTTTGACAAGAGATGACTACACAGAAAATAAAGAAAAGATAAGCATTAAAATTGTAAATGTTGTCAAAAGCTTTGGGCTTCTCAGAAATGGGAAGTTTTCAGAAACTTGGTCTGGGCTCAGCAAGAAACGAAAATCTTAGAGGGGATCAGCTAGTTTAAATAATTTCATTTTTCTCATACTACAGAGATCCTTTGTGGAAGTTAGACTTCTAAGATTGCACTTAATAATGGTCATTTACTATACTGTTTTTGACCACTATTATCTTTATAACATTTTTAAGGAGAATATCCACTTCTGCATGAACTTACAATATCATTCATTCTTATTTAATATATATTAGAACATAATTGATTGCTGTTTTAATAAGAATAATTGTGATGCACTTAATGTGTGTGTAATTTATGTACTTCCTAGAGAATCACAACTCTCTGTTGGCCTCCCTTGTCACTACTTGAACAAATAGTGAAAGACTCAACATTTGACAAGTAATACTTTGGCCACCTGATGAGAAGAACTGACTCATTTGAAAAGACCCTGAAGCTGGGAAAGATTGAAGGCAGTAGGAGAAGAAGATTACAGAGGATGAGGTGGTTGGATGGCATCACTGACTCAAAGGACATGAGTTTGAGTAAGCTCCAGGAGTTGGTGATGGACAGGGAAGCCTGGGCGTGCTGCAGTCCATGGGGTCCCAAAGAGTTGGACATGACTGAGCAGCTGAACTGAAGTGAACTGATGACAATGTTCATGAACTTAAAAATCAAACACACGAACACCACCACCACTGCCAAAGACAACAAGGCTATGATCTGAAGGTTTGTGTCTCCTCCAAAATTCATACATTGAAATCCTAATCCTGAATATGATGATATTAGGAAGTCAGGCCTTTGGAAGGTGAGGAGGGCTGATCTATCGTGAATGGGATTATAAGAGAGGCTCCACACAACTTCCTTACTCCTTTTCATTGTGTGATAACACAATGAGAAGTCACCATCTATGAACCAGAAAGCAAGATCTCACCAGACGCTAAATCTTTCAGGACCTGGAACCTGACTTCCCAATGTCCATAGCTGTAAGCAATAAATTTCTGTTGTTTATGAGCTACCTGGTCTATGGGACTTTGTTATAACAGGCCAAAGGGACTAAAACAAACAGTAGCAACACCAACAAAACAAAATTCAAAACAGAAAAATAGGAATGGAATTTATAGTGATGTTTCCCACAAAATTTTCCACAAACCTAATTATGAATAACCACTTTTATGCATTTTTGAAATATTATTTTCATAAAAATTGGGAATTGAGAAATTGAGCCCAGTGACATAAGAGGTGTTGCAATGCCAAGCCAAAAGTCACAAAATCCTAGAAATTCTGGCTAATGATGGATTATGAGTAGCTTACTAACCTGTTGGGATTTTAAAGCATGGCTTCCTCTGGAGAGTAAACTGACCAGACCATTAATAAAATGTTTTGCTTTGAATCATTTTGGTTTAAAAAAAATTTTTCAGTTTTAGTAAATCAGACAGAAGTAATTTTCTTTGGAACAGAATGTTCCTTGGGAACAACTTTCATTTTTCCCTAGTTTAAATTTGAGAACTAAACTGGTGAATGTTATGACCAAGGACTATGTCATAGAAAAGAAAAAATAATAGTGGCTAAGATACTAGAAATAGACTAAAGCTGGTTTTGCTCACAATATGATTATGCACAAGTAATTCTTTTAAATAATAAATGAAAGTTTTGAAAGTTTTATATGAAGTATATTCAGTTAGCTTTCCATGATGGTTTGAAAATAAAATCATAATTTAGATTGAGGAAATACAGTTAATGAAGGGAAGAACTGACAATCTGGACTTCATTAAAATGAAAACTTTCTTTCTGCAAAAGACACTACCAAGAGAATGAAAAGTCAGACCACAGACTAGGAGAAAATATTTGTGAAAAGCCTATCTGATGAAAGACAGTTGTCAAAAATACCCAAAGAATTCTTGAAACTCAAAAATAAGAACACAAATAGCATGATTAAAAAATAGGAAAAAAAGATTTTAGAAAAACTTTACCAAAGAAGATATACAGATAGCAAATAATATGATACTAAATATTATTAAAAGATATTCTGTATTATATATCATCAAGGAAATACAAATTAAGACAACAACAGTGAAATACCACTGCACATCTATTAAAATGGTCAAGATCCAGACACTGACACCACCAAATGATGGAGAGGATGTTAAGTAATACGAATACCTGCTCATTGGGCTTGGGAATGCAAAATGGCATAACTGGCTTGGAAGATAATTTGGCAGGTTCTGACAAAACAAATCTTCTGTTTACAATCTCTCAATAATTTTCCATTACCTAAAGAAGTCAAAAACTATGTCTACACAAAAACTTGCACACATGTATATACAGCGGCTTTATTTGTGATTGCCAAAACTTGGAGCCAACCAAGATGTCCTTCAATAGGCAAATGGATATATAAAGTATGATATATAAAGAAAATGGAATATTATTCAGTGCTTAAAGGAAATGATCTATCAACCTACAAAAATAAGGAAACTTAAATGCCTATTACATGAAAGAAGCTAATCTGAAAAACCATACATACTGTATATTCCAACTATAAGACGTTCTCACTAGAGAAGAAGGCAAACCATCACTTCATGGCAAATTGCTATTGTTGTTCAGTTGCTCAGTTGTGTCTGACTCTTTGTGACCCCATGGACTGAAGCACACCAGGCTTCCCTGTCCTTCACCATCTCCCAGAATTTGCTCAAACTCATGTCCATTAAGTTGGTGGTGCCACCCAACCATCTCATCTTCTTTCCCCCCCTTCTCCTCCTTTCCTCAATCTTTCTCAGTGTAAGGGTCTTTTCCAATGAGTTGGCTCTTTGCATCAGGTGGCCAAAGTAGTGGAGCTTCAGCTTCAGCATCATCCCCTCCAAGGGGTTGATTTCCTTGAGGATTGACTTGTTTGATCTCCTTGCAGTCCAAGGAACTCTCAAGAGTCTTCTCCAACACCACAGTTCAAAGACGTTGGTTCTTCAGCACTCAGTCTTTTTTGTTGTCCAGATCTCATATCCATACATGACTACTGGAGAAACCACAGCTTTGACTATATGGACCTTTGTTGGCAATGCTTTTTAGTAATGTCTCTGCTTTTTAATATGTTGTCTAGGTTTGTCATAGCTGTTCTTCCAAGGAGCAAGCATCTTTTAATTTCATGGCTGCAGTCACCATCTGCAGTGATTTTGGAGCCAAAGAAAATTAAGTCTATCACTATTTCCATTGTTTCCCCATTTATTTGCCATGAAGTGTTGGGACTGGATGCCGGATCTTCATTTTTTGGATGTTGAATTTTAAGCCAGCTTTTTCACTCTCCACTTTCACCTTCATCAAGAGGATCTTTGCCTTGTCATAAGGGTGGTGTCATCTGCATATCTGAGGTTATTGATATTTCTCCTGGCAATCTTGATTTCAGCTTGTGATTCATCCAGCCCAGCATTTCTCATGATCTACTCTGCATATAAGTTAAATAAGCAGGGTGACAACACACAGTCTTGATGTATTCCTTTCCCAGTTTGGAACCAGTCTATTGTTCCATGTCTGGTTCTAACTGTTGCTTCTTGACTTGCATACAGGTTTGCAGGAGGCAGGTAAGATGGTCTAGTATTCCCATCTCTAAGAATTTTCCACAATATTTTCATGGTAAATTGATGGGGGAAGTGGAAATAGTGACAGATTTTATTTTCTTGGGCTCTGCAGCTTTTAAATCACTGTGAATGGTGACTGCAGCAATGAAATTGAAAGACATTTGCTCCTTGGAAGGAAAGGTATGACAAACCTAGACAGCATATTAAAAATCAGAGACATCACTTTACCAGCAAAGGTCCATAATAGTCAAAACTATTGTTTTTCCAGTAGTCACGTAAGGCTGTGAGAGCTGGACCATAAAGAAGGCTGAGGCTGAAGAACTGATGCTTTCAAATTGTGGTGCTGGAGAAGACTCTTGAGAGTTCGTGGACTGCAAGGAGATCAACCAGTCAAACCTAAAGAAAATTAACCCTGAATGTTCATTGGAAAGATTGATGCTGAATCTGAAACTCCATTACTTTGGCCACCTGATGTGAAGAGCCAATTCATTGGAAAAGACCCTGATGCTTGGAAAGATTGAGGGCAGGAAGAGCAAGGGCAACAGAAGATGAGATGGTCAGATGGCATCACCAACTCAATGGATGTGGGTTTGAGAAAACTCTGGGAGATGGTAATGGACAGGGAAGCCTGGCATGCTGCAGTCCATGGGGTTGCAAAGAATCAGACATGACTTAGCAACTGAACAACAACAATATTACATTCTGGAAAAGACATAACTATGGAGACAGGAAAAAGACCAGTGGTTGGCAGAGGTTGAGGGGCTGGGTAGGGATAAATAGGTATAGCATAGAGGATTTTCAGGGCAATACTCTGCTTGACATTGTAGTGATGGATACTTGCCATTATGCATTAGTCTGTACCATAAAATGTATAATACCAAGAGTGAATTTTATTGTAGACCAAGGATTCTGAGTGATAATGATGTGCCAATGTAGGTTCATCAATTGTAAAAAATGCACCACTCTGGTGGGAGAATTTGTTAATGGGGAAAGCTATGTTGTGTAGAAGGGTACATTTCTATATTTTTCTCTCAATTTTCTGTGAACCTGAAACTATTAAAAAAATAAGCTTTTTTTTTAATTAGAAAAAAATTTTGAACAGAAAAAAATTGTTTTTTAACCATGATTGTTGCCCTATCTAGATTCTACTTATATATCAATGCCACTAACTTTCTGTGACATCTTAACTTATTACTTCTTTAAGTGAGAATACCAAGACCATCTTCTTCTTCATATGACTGTTGAGAAGAAGAAAGAGGATAGCTATGAACTTTTTATTTTTTATGTTGCAAATTGAGATAAAATTTACATGTGAAATGCATACATCTTAAGTGTGCAGTTCAATGAGTTTTGAAATATGCAGACAAGTAATCAAGATATAGAACATTTCATCACCTCAGAAAATCTGTGCTCTTTTCCATTTAGTCTCTCTTCTCCAGAGGAAACCATTACCCTTATTTTTAGTTTGGCTGTACTTGAATTTCACATGAATAAAATCACTCAGTATGTATTCTTTTGTGCCTTGTTTCTTTTGCTCAACTTAATGTTTGTGATATACATCTGTGTTATTGTCAATATTAGTAGTTTATTCCTTTTCATTCAGTTGAATATTCCTTAAATAATTCAAATGAGATTAAGGTGTACAAATAAACCAAAATTTGTTCACCCATTCATCTGTGAATGGACACCTGGGTCATTTTCAGTTTGGAGTTAACAATTTGGCTTTATGAGTAAAGTGTCCATAAGCATTGTATAAATATTTTTGTGTGTTCTCAGAATAAAGATAGCCATAAATTATTGCTGCTTCTCTCATTTTAATATGGCACCTATTTTTCATACCCTTGAATCTGAACTGTTTCTGTGAATGCTTTGGATCAATATAATTTGGCAGAAGTGCTGCTGTGTAACTTGTGAGTGTTTATCTGCTGTGTCCACCATTGTCTTCTGGAATGTTCCCTCTAGGAGCACAACCACCCTGCTGTGAGAGGCTCAAACTATGTGCAGAGACCACAGGGAAAAGAATCTAGGCGCTCCAGCTGATGTCCCCAGTTGAGTTTCCAGCTAAAACAAGCACCAGTTGACATCCATGTACATGATTATCTTGTGCATTTCAGCACAATCAAGTTTCAAAAGACTGCAAATCCAGCCATATGGAGCAAAGAACCACCTGAATGAGTTCAATCAGCTCAGATAATCCTGAGACAAAAAGCAGTTATTGTTTGAAGTCATTAGATTTTGAGATTTTTTTTTTTTAACACAGGAACAGATGAATAAAATAAATATTTTTATTTTTTGGATTAGTATCTAGGAGTGGATTGCTAAGTCTCTAGATATGTATGTAGTCAGCTTCATAAAAATCTTCTAAATTGTTTTTATATTCCCACCAGTAAAGTAAGAGTGTTCTGGTTATTCCACATCCATATATATTTTTTTAAATTTTAGCTTCTGGTGGAGACATTAATTAATTGATTTTTATTTTTAGTAAAAAATTATTTTGACGGTGCCACAAGGCTTGTAAGATTCTAATTTCCCGATCAGGGATTAAACCTGTGCCCTTGAAAGTGAAAGCACGAAATCCCAACCACTGGACTGCCAGGGAATTTCCTGGGAGAGACATTTAATGGAAAATCATTGTACTGTTAATTACTATTTCATGATTATTAGTGATGGCAAACACTTTTCCAGGTGTCTTGCTGCTTGTAACTTTTCATTTGTGCAATATATTTTGACTATTTTGTTTTAAATTAGTGTGTCTTTTTATTATTGACTTGTAAAATGAATTATATATTCTAGTACAAGTCCTTTGATTGATAGATCAATATAATCTGACAATTTCACCCAGTCTACAGTTTAAGTTTTTATTTTCTTAAGAATGTCTTTGAGGGACAGAAATTTTAAATTCTGATGAAATTCAATTTAACCACATTTTTCTTTGTGTTTGCCTGCTCAGTCATGTCTGATTCTTTGTGACCCCATGACTGTAGCCCACCAGGGTCCTCTGTCCATGGATTTTCCAGGCCAGAGAACTGGAGTGGGTTGCCATGCCCTTCCCCAGGGGATTTTCCCCACCCAGTAATTGAACCCATGTTTCCTGCATCTCAGTTGCAGGTGGATTCTTTACCACTGCGCCACCATTTTTCTTCAATGATTAATAATTCTTTGTATGACCTCTCTAAGAAATCATTGTCACTCCAAGGTTGAAATATATTCTCCTGTGTTGTCTTCTAGAAGCTTTACCCTTTTAGCATTTTTTTGAGTATAACTGATTTATAACGTTGTGTTATTTTCTGCTGTACAAAGTGAATCAATTATGCATATGCATATATCCACTCTTTCTTAAGATTCTTTTCCAGTATAGGTAATTACAGAGTATTGAGTAGAGTTCCCTATGCTATACAATAGGTCCTTATTAGTTATCTATTCTATATATATTCATGTGTATATGTCAATCCCAATCTCCCAGTTTTCCCTCCCTCCTTTCCATCTTGGTAACCATAAGATTGTTTCCTACATCTGTTACTCTATTTCTATTTTGTAAATCAGTTCATTGTACTATTTTTTAAACATTCCACCTATCAGTTCAGTTCAGTTGCTCAGTCGTGTCTGACTTTTTGTGACATCATGAACCACAGCACGCCAGGCCTCCCTATCCATCACCACCTCCCGGAGTCCACCCAAACTCATGTCCATTGAGTCAGTGATGTCATCCAACCATCTCCTCCTCTGTCGTCCCCTTCTCCTCCTGCCCTCAATCTTTCCCAGCATCAGGGTCTTTTCAAATGAATCAGCTCTTCGTATCAGGTGGCTAAAGTATTGGAGTTTCAGCTTCAACATCAGTCCTTCCAATGAACACCCAGGACTGATCTCCTTTAGGATGGACTGGTTGGATCTCCTTGCAGTCCAAGGGACTCTCAAGAGTCTTCTCCAACAGCACAGTTCAAAAGCATCAATTCTTTGGCACTCAGCTTTCTTTATAGTCCAACTCTGACATCCACACATGACTACTGGAAAAACCGTAGCCTTGACTAGAAGGACCTTTGTTGATAAAGTAATGTCTATGCTTTTTAACATGCTGTCTAAGTTGGTCATAACTTTCCTTCCAAGGAGTAAGTGTCTTTTAATTCCACCTGTAAATGATATCATAAGATATTTGTCCTTTTCTGTCTGATTTACTTCACTCAGTACGACCATCTCATGGCCCATCCATGTTGCTGAAAATGGCATTTTCTCATTCTTTCTTGTGAGTTTTTATGTTTACGTATATAGACCAAGTCAAATTAAATTTTTATGAATTGTTCAAAGTAGTGGTTGAAATTTATTGCTTCAGTTTTGCTCCCATGTAGATATCCAGTTATTTCAGCAAAAGTTTTTGAATTTTTTTCCCCTTGAATTTCCCAGGAACCTTTATAAAAATTCAGTTAATGGTATGTATTTGTGTTTATTTTTGTATTTATTTGATTTCATGGACCTACTCTTCTTTCCTTATACCAATCAAAGTGCCCTCATTAATGTACCTGTGTAAGTCTTGAAATCAAATAGTGTGATTCCTTCAACTCTGTTCTTCTTTTTCATAATTGTATGGATAGTGAAAATTCCTTTACTTACCTACATAAATATTATAAAGGATATGTCATTTTTTCAATAAAGAGCTTGTCAAAATTCTTGTTTGATATTACATTGAATATATGTGTCAATTTTGGGATAATTTTTATGTCCACAACATTTAGTCTCCAAATCTGTGAACAAAATATTGACATCTTTTCACTTTTTAGATCTTTTCTTCTATGTTTTATAATTTACAGTACAGAATTCTTACATATATATATTGGTAAATTTATTAAATATTTTATTGTAAATGATATTTAAATTTTAAATTTATAATTATTTGCTACTGGAATACAGAAAAATATATTTAAGTACATTGACTTTCTATCCTGAAATCTTACTGAATTCACTCATTAGTTCTGGTAAATTTTGTAGTTTTCTATTTCTCTTTTTTCTTTTCTTTTTTCTGTATATTAGATCTCTCATATTTATCTTGTAACTGGAAATTTGTACCCTTTACCAACATCTCCCCACTTCCTCCACCCACCCACTGAAACCATGACAACCACCATTCTTTTCTCCGTTTCTGTGAGTTTGGCTTTTTGTAGATTCCGTAGGATCAGTGATCTTATAAAGTATTTGCCTTTTTTTGGCTGACTTATTCCACTTAGCATAATGTTCTCAAGTCCTTCTACGTCACAAATGGCAGAATTTCCTTCCTTTCTTATGGCTGAATAATACTGCAGTGTCTGTGTATATGTACATTTGTATCACATTATATATCACATTTTTTATCCATTCTTCTGTCAGTGAACACAAACTTAGGCTGTTTCTGTATCTTGGTTATTATGAATAATGTTGCAATATACAGGGGTTATGCAGATATTTCTTTGAGATAGTGATTCCACCTCCTTTGGCAGAACTAGGATAGCTGGATCATATGGTAGTTGTATTTTTAACTTTTTGAGGAGGCTCCAAACAGTTTTACATAGTGGCTGCATCAATTCACATTCCCACTAATAGTACAAAAGAGTTCCATTTTCCCAGATCCTCACTAATACCTGTTATCTTTTGTCTTTTTGTAATAACCATTATAGCAGGTGTGAAGTGATAGCTCCTTGTGGTTCTGATTTGCATTTCCTTGACGATAAGTGTTGTTGACCATCTTTTCATGCATATTTTGGCCATTTGTATCTCTTCTTTGGAAAAAAAAATATTTATTCAAGTTCCCTGCCCATTTTAACATCAAATTATTTATTTTTTTGCTATTAAGTTGTATGAGTTCCCTGGATATTTTAAATATAATAAATTGTGTTTCGTTTTTAACTGTTTTGGGCAGAAGAGTCACTCCATCATGGCTAGGAAAGGAAAACCTGGAAAGCTTTTTATAAAGAGCTAAGTAGTGTAAACTATTATCTCTAAGATTACTTTGTGTTAGTAAAGTTACATAAAATAATATTTAAGGAAGAGTCTTCCAGGGTAACTTCATGGGTTCAGAAAGTTAATATGTTCATTCATCTGGGAGTGTACCTATTAACTATTTTTTTCTCTCTGTCCCTTTCAGCCTTTTTATCTCTCAAATCTGTTTGCCAAATTCTAGGAGGACTGTCTCATTTCCTTAACTTAAAACTTGTTAACTTTACTTCTGTCAGTGGCAAGAGATTTTCATTATATGTATAATTATGCTCATTTCATTTTTTTCTCCTTGCACATTGTATATTGATAATATGCCACACCATGTCATGACTAAGGGTGAAGTTTTCCCATAGTCAGCTCTTTTATGCCCTGAACTCTATAACTGTCCAGGGTACAAATATTGAGTTTTACTGAGGAAAGAAAAATTGCTGTTCATTTTGTAACAGTGTTGGATTCTGTTGGAACCATCTGTAGGTCTTAAGAAACAAAACCACAGTGGATCGCCTTGTAAATGTGGGGATGTAGAAAAGCAGACAGTTACAAGAAAAGGATAAAAATACATTTCTGAAAGGAAGTTGGAAAGAGATAATCTCTAAGTTTAAAGGCAATCTCTAAGTGAAAAGGCAATAATAAAAATTTGAGAATTCAGTGATTTAAAAGCTTGATTATCAGTAAAATTTTTCAAAGACATCTCCATCTAACCTGAACATCCACTTGGAGAGTGATTTTTTGGTCTATGGTGATAATAGAATAAAAAATGTCTAGATTTCTTAAGCTGTCCTTAACACTCTCTGTGATACAAGACTAGTTATAGGGCAGGTTTATACATAAAAACAAAAGTCTTCTTTGTGGAAGAGTATCCTATGGAAAAGAATTCAGGACCAAGTTGTTAACTTTTTCTTCTGTATTGCATCTCTGAGTATTTGTTATGCTAGCCTCATAAATAATCAGAGAAGCTGTTTGGGATATAAAACTTTGATATAGCATATTTGAATCTAAACAAATGTACTATAGAATTCTCTATTGACTCAAATCTTAGAATATTAATCCGCTTTTAATAAAACATTGTAAACAAAGTTTTTTTTTTAAACCCTTCAAGTAATTTGCCTAGAAAACAAAGATTTTGTGCCTTGTCAAAATAATTTTCTGTATTTATTTTTTTAAAGGTAAGAAATGGATTCCTTTAGAGAGACATCCATCTTATACGCAGAGTGTGGTCCATTTCAAAAGGTGAGAATGGCCCTGGGAAAAACACAGACAGATACCGGTCATCTCAGAAGGTGAGAGGCCTAATTTCCTATGTTTCATATTTAAGTCTTTGATTACTTAAACAGGCTAGGTCTTACAATTATGTAAGTGTCCATATTTGCATACAAAGTCTTCATTGTCATTTTGGTTAAATGAATGACAAGGTGTTATTTGTACAGTGACTTATGATCCTATATGACCAGATGTCTTGATATTTTTGACAAAATTCCTATAATCAATTTTTCCTTATACAAATGGAGATATTAAACCAATTAGACTGATTCAAGAAATTACCTGAGAAGTATTGTCAAATAAGAAGTCATACTAAGCATTCTGATGTCTTGTATGGGTTTATAAGTGCTCCAGAAATTATGTAAAATTCCTGGAGAATCTGATATGTCTTAATATAATGTTAACTTTGACAAGTACAATCTCCCTGATAACTTTAAGATCATAAAGCTGAACTGGGTAAGGATTTTGTGAACTGATAGAAAAATTGGATTCAAGCAGAACAACAATAATACAGGACTGAATAAACTAAGGACCTAAAGATAAGTGCTAAAACTGTATAATTCTAGAAGAAAACTGAGATTCCCAAGGTGTTAGTCTTTATGTTTTTGGATTAGGCAATGGTTCCTTAGATAAGACACCAAAAGGACTAACAGCCAAAGAAAGTAGACAAACTGGACTTCATTAAAATGAAAGCCTTTTGTGTTTCAAGGGATATATTAATAAATAAAATGAAAAGACAATCTACATAATGGGAGAAAATATTTGCAAATTGTATATATGATAAGCATCTAGTATACAGAATATTCAAATAGCTCTTACAACTTAATGATAAAGAGACAATCCATTTAAAAATGGACAAAGTATTCAAAAACACATTTCTTTAAAGAAGATATACAAATGGCCAATAAGCACATGAAAAAATGTTCAACATTATTATTGCTTTAAGAAAATGCAAACTAAAAACTACAACCAGTCAGTTCAGTTGCTCAGTCAGGTCTGAATTTTTGTGACCCCATGGACTGTGGCATTCCAGGCTTCCCTGTCCATCACCAACTCCTGGAGTTTGCTCAAACTCAAGTCCATTAAGTCGGTGATGCCATCCAACCATCTCATCCTCTCGCCCCCTTCTTCTGCCTTCAATCTTTCCCAGCATCAGGGTCTTTTCAAATGAGTCAGTTCTTCACATCATGTGCTAAAGTAAAGGACCTTCCACTTCAGCATCAGCCTTTCCAATGAATATTCAGGACTGATTTCCTTTAGGACTGACTGGTTTGATCTCCTTGCAGTCCAAGGGACTCTCAAGAGTCTTCTCCAATATCACAGTTCAAAAGCATCAATTCTTCAATACTCAGCTTTCTTTATGGTCCAACTCTCACATCCATACATGACTACTGGAAAAACCATAGCCTTGACTAGACAGACCTTTGTTGGCAAAGTAAAGTCCCTGCTTTTTAATATGCTGTCTAGATTGGTCATAACTTTCCTTCCAAGGAGCAACCGTCTTTTAATTTCTTGGCTGCTGTCATCATCTGCAGTGATTTTGGAACCCCGAAAAATAAAGTCTCTCACTCTTTCCATTCTTTCCCCATCTATTTGCCATGAAGTGACGGGACCAGATGCCATGGTCTTCGTTTTTTGAATGTTGAGTTTTAAGCCAGCTTTTTCACTCTGCTCTCTCACTTTCATCAAGAGGCTCTTCATTTCCTCTTCACTTTCTGCCATAAGAATGGTGTCATCTGCATATCTGAGGTTGTTGATATTTCTCCCGGCAATCTTGATTCCAGCTTGTGCTTCATCCAGTCCAGCATTTTTCATGATGTACTCTGCATAGAAGTTAAATAAGCAGGGTGGCAAGATATAGCCTTGACATACTCCTTCCCCAATTTGGAACCAGTCTGTTGTTCTATGTACAGTTCTAACTGCTGCTTCTTGACCTGCATATAGATTTCTCAGGAGGCAGGTCAGGTGGTCTGATATTCCCATCTCTTTAAGAATTTTCAACAGTTTGTTGTGATCCACACAGTCAAATCCTTTGGCATAGTCAATGAAGCAGAAGTAGATGTTTTTCTGGAATTCTCTTGCTTTTTCTATAATACAACAGATGTTGGCAATTTGATCTCTGGTTCCTCTGCCTTTTCTAAATCCAGAATAGGCAAATCCAAAAGACAGAAATACTAGTGGTTTCCAGGGACTAGGCAAAGGGAGAAAGGAAGAGTGACTGCAAGTGTGGATGGAGTTTCTTTTGGAGGTAATGAAAATATTTTGGAATTAGTTATGGTGGTTGCACAACTTTGTGAACATATTAAAAACCACCAAAGTGTACACTTTAGATGGATGAATTTTACAGCACAAGAATTTTCTGAAGTATATCCCAATGAAACAAGAAGTAAAAAAATTCTCAGGCCCTGCCCTAGAACTATTAAATCAAAATGGGGCAGGTGATGGGAGAAGGAGTTGCTACGAAACTCTCCAGAAGATTTCTGTACACACTGTTTAAAAAGTACTTTTTAAAAATACCAGATAACAAAAAAGAGACTCTAGCTGACTCGTGTTTGGAATGGCCTTTCTGGCTTCTTTCACCGAGGATGCAGAGAATAGAGCTCTTCATAGAGTTTCATAATAATAAAGTATCAGTCAAGAACAATAATAAAAGTAATGGCTACTATACGTGCTGATGGTTTTCTTGACGGCTCAGTGGGTAAAGAATCATCTGCAGTGCAGGAGACGTAGCAGACAAAGGTTCAATTCTCAAGAAGATCCCCCAGAGGAGGAAATGGCAACCCACTCCAGTTTTCTTGCCTGGAGAATTCCATGGACAGAGGAGCGTGGTGAGCTACAGTGCAAAGGGTCACAAACAGTTGGACATGACTAAGCACACTCGCACACCATATGTACTATGCAGATTTAAAAAAATCATATAGCCATTCAGATGGCAGCACCCCACATTCTCCAAGTTCTTTCTGCTGACTAAATGCCATGTAAAAGCTTTCATTTGTTTATTTATTTATTTATTTTTGGTCAGTTCTTTCTCCTGCTCCCTTCACCAATAGTTTGAAATTTCCTTGGTTTGGTCTCTTTGAGTGTTCTTTCTCTCTTTTCCTCCCTGGTAGAAATTTTCTCAATTCAGAGCTCCCTGTTTTCAGATACTTACATTTGTAGCTGACTTTGTTTACTTCCAATTCGTCCATCCATATACTGAATTTGTATTTGTTGCAAACCTTCACTGTACTAGGAATTTAACATATAGTGATGAATAGGGCTGGTCAGTTTATAATCTAGTAGGAGAGGTTAAAATAAAACAGGCAAAGAAACAAGATAGAGTTTGTGATAGATGCTGTGAAGAAGGTAGAGTAAATTTCATAACTTGATAAAAAAGAGTATGGACTGGGAATACTTCCATTAGAATAGTGGGCGTCAAAGTGTTAACATTCAAGCTGACACCAAAAGCATAAGAGTGACACAGTCCTGCAACCAATCAAGAGAAGAGGACTCCAAGCAGAAAGAGCAATAAGGTCAGAGGTAAGAAAGACCTTGCTTTTTTTTTTTAAAAAAAAAGGAGACGCATGTATGTCTATGGCCGACTCATGTTGATGTATGGCAAAAACCATCACAATACTATAAAGTAATTATCCTCCAATTAAAATAAGTAAATAAAAATTTTAAAAAAGGTTGGTGATGGCTGGAGTTTAGTTATAAAGGGAAAGATCACTATGAGTGAGGTCAGATAGATAAACAAGAGTCAGGTCATGCAGGAATTTCTAGGCCAAGGTAAAGAGTTTATATTTTATTTTACTCGCTCTGAAAGGTCTTTTAAGGATTTTATGTGGCAAGAAGATATGATCTGCTTTATGTTTTTACAAACTTTTGGTTCCTGCATGGAACCATAGTAGCCTAAAATTTGGACACAGAACACAGTTTGAAGGCAATTATAATAGTTTATGTAAAAGGTAGGCAAATTATCATCCATGGGCCTGTCTCCTATTTTCTTAAATAAAGTTTTATTGAAACACAGTCAACAGTGACTTTTTGCATATTATCTACATCCATTTTTCAACTACAATGGCAATATTTGAATAATTATGACCTGCAAAGCAAAAAAATGTACTACTTTGTCCTTTATAGAAAAAGTTTGTCAATGCCCGGTCTAGGTGAGCAATCTTGATGGGTGGACTAGGACATTATCAGTGGAGATGTAGACACGTCAGAAGATAATGAATATATGCTTCATGTATATACTTCATGAGTTGGATACAGCCAACTAAAGTGAAGAAGAACTAAAGAACCTATTGATGAAGGTGAAAGAGGAGAGTGAAAAAACTGTCTTAAAACTCAACATTCAAAAAACGAAGATCATAGCATCTGGTCCTATCACTTCATGGCAAATAGATGGGGAAAATGTGAAAACGGAATTAGATTTTATTCTCTTGGGCTTTAAAATCAACGCAGATCGTGACTTCAGTCATGAAATTAAAAGATGCTTGCTCCTTGGAAGAATAGCTATGACAAACCTAGACAGTGTATTAAAAAACAGAGACATCACTTTGCCTACAAAGGTCTTAGTTGAAGCTATGCTTTTTCCACAACTCATGTATGAATGTGAGAATTGGGTCATAAAGAAGGCTGAGGGCTGAAGAATCGATGCTTATAAATTGTGGCAATGGAAAAGACTCTTGAGGGTCCCTTGGACTGCAAGGAGATCCAACCAGTCCATCCCAAAGGAGATCAGTCCTGGGTGTTCATTGGAAGGACTGATGCTGAAGCTGAAGCTCCAGTACTGTGGCCACCTCATGCGAAGAGATGACTCACTGGAAAAGCCCCTGATGCTGGGAAAGGAGAAGAGGACAAGAGAAGATGAGACGGTTGGGTGGCACCACTGAGTCAATGAACATGAGTGTGAGCAAACTCAGGGAGATGGTGAAGGACAGGGAAGCCTGGCGTGCTGCAGTCCACGGGGTCACAGAGAGTTAAACATGACTTAGTGAATGAACAAACAAAATTCAAGAATTATTCCTAGTTGTTTAATGAAAATAATTGAGTGTATGGAGATGCCATTTATTGTTATGTAAAAGACTGGGGAAGGAACATGTTTAGATGGTAGTAGGATTAAGAATTCTCTCTTAAGCAGAAAAAAATTGAAATACCTGTGAAATATCCAAGTGGAATTGTCAAGGAGGTAGCTATATATCAGTGTGGAACTCAGGGAAGCTGTCTGTGCTGTAACTATTGTGTGGGAGACATCAGCAGAGAGAACTATGTATGGAATCTACCTGGTGAGAGATCTGGAAAGAAATCATGGACTAGAACAGTGCCTTGAGGACCCCAATATACAGTGGTCTCTGGTGTCAAAGTACTGGATTTATCCTCATGTTTTTTGTTTTGTTTTTTAACTTTAAACACTTTTTATTTATTTATTTTTGGCTGCACCACCTGGTTTGTGGGATTTTTAGTCTCCTGACCAGGGATCGAACCTGGGCCCCTTGGCAGTGAAAGCATGGTGTCCTAAATGCTGGACCACCAGGGAATTCCCTTATCCCCATGTTTAAGTCATTTCCTTCTTTCTGCATTACCCAACCTTTCTCATCTTCTCTGGGATCTGGCACATTAGTTCATATCACTTTTAAAGTAATTTTTATAATATCCTGCAAAACAAATGCTACTATTCTCTGTATGCATAGAAGGCAAAAAAAAAAAAAAAAAAAAAAATCCCAGAGTGATCCTAACATCTTGCTGAAGATAATAATGTCATTAGTTAACAAAGAATAAGTTACATATAAGCAAAAAATAAATGTGTTAAAAAGATACTGGGAGGTAACAAAATTTCTAGCAGGATCAGAAGATGTTCATCAAGAAGAATATGTGAAACACACGGCAGCTTGGGGCTGATGAAGGCAACCCAAGCTTCCTCTCTGGTCACAGACACCATAGGTTTCATCGCTGCCACCCACTTGCCATGCTGAGCAGTGGATGCTTTTATGAAAACTGCTGCCGCTGAAGCAAGATATGTCTGTTTTCACTGCCCCTACATGTTACTTGGGTTACAGTGACTCCTCTAGCTGGATTTCACCACAAAGCACCTAGTTCATGAGGTGCTGACACCTACTGAGGACTTCTGATAACATTTCCTGAAGCATCTATTTAAATGCCAAAGAAATTCCATTGAGAAGACAAAGTGGGTTTCCCCTGTTTCTTATCACCTGTTGGTACATGCATGGTAATAGTATTAGTATGAACATTAATTTTGTAGCAAGCCAAAAAACTCCTCTTGCTTGACATGGGGGACAGCTTTTTACTCAGCCTTAGATAGACAATTGAGAGTCAGACACAAACTTCCCTAGTGGTCCAGTGGCTAAGACTCCACTCTCCCAATGTAGGGGGTCCATGTTTGAAATCTACTCAGGGAACTAGTTTCCACATGCCACAACTAACAGTTCCCACAGAACAACTGGAAAAAAAAATCCTACATGCCATGAGTTTCCCAGGTGGTGCTAGTGGCAAAGAAACTGCCTGCCAATGCAAGAGACATAAGATACACGAGTTTGAGTTTGATCCCTGGGTCGGGAAGATCCCCTGGAAGAGGGCATGGAAACCCACTCCAGTATTCTTGCCTGGAGAATCCCATGGACAGAGGAGCCCGGTGGGTTACAGCCCACAGGGTCGCAAAGAGTCAGGCGTGACGGAAGCAACTGAGCATGCACACACCCGCATACCCACAACAAAGACTGACGATCACCTGTGCCACAACTAAGGCCGGGGGCAGTTAAATAAATAAACATTTTTAAGAAGAGGATCATACTCAACAGACATCCACGTGCCTTTTTCCAGACATCTTTTTCAGTTAGTGAGGCATTGGGATCGTGGGATCTTATAACTCTTCTAGCTGCCTGATGGGCTACAGTCCATAGGGTCGCAAAGAGTCAGACACGACTTAGAAACTCAATAGCCACGGCAGCCAGGCAACTGTTAGCCAGCAACTTCTTACCAGATGTTTTAAATCATTCATCTCTAACTAAGCAGCTATCCAAGATTTCTATTAACACTTCCATGAGTCATTTAACATTTTGACGTCTTATTTGCCTTGTGAATAGCCAACATTCATTTCATGTCCTGAAAGTACAGTAACCTTTGTCATGAATTTCCCTTCAATATACCCTACTATCCACAGGTAATGAAACTTCCTTAATTAAAAACTGTTTAGACTCAATTTGAGGGGCCTTCTATAAAGATACTCAAAATAAAATGGAGTTATTAATACTTTTCCCTTCTCCTCACTTCTAACTTCTAGCAGCCAATGTGATTAATTTTTCCTTAGACTACTCTGGTGATATGGTTTCAGGACCTTAGAGAAGATAAAAATAGTCTTTACAATGTCATTGTAATGTCAATGTCATTACAGTTCAGGTTGAATGCCCTTGCAATGAGGTACCCATGGCCATCTCTTCCTTTAATGTTACAATTTTACAATTTCTTCAAAGAATTACAGTCTCTCTATAATGTAACCTCCATTGAAAAACACCAGAACTCAAACTGCAAAGGTCTATTGTAGCAACAATAATAATTAATAAATTTAATATACATTTATTATAATTATATAATTATAAATATTATATATAATATATATTATTGTATATATTATTAAAATAATATATATAATAATAATACATTTATTATACAAATATTTTTGATTACTATCTTTGTATGAGAAGCAAGACTGTTCCCTCATAATTTTAATGATAGGAGGGGCAAAATCAGGAAAGGTCCTTCTAGCCTCTGTTTGTTTTTTAACTGATAGAGGCATATCAGTTAGAGAAAAGACTTTGGTAGTTCAGAACCTAGTTTGTCATTAGGAGACTAAACCTTTTCTATCCCTATGGCACCTTTATAACTGTTACTGAGAGGCCATGTTCTTAGGTCTAAACAGTGGTTCCTCAGATAGATAACCAAGTTGCTTTGTGGAATGAGCAGAGACACAAGTATGCCACTGGATTTTGGTCTTTCAAGGACTGAGTATATGTAGAGTCCACTTGGGGAAGGAACCCTGGCTACCCACAACCCTCAAAGCTTTTAATGTGGAAGGCATGCCTTCAACATGCTGTCATGACCTCAGAACCTATAACCAAGATATGAGCTGAGATCCAGGACTGACTTCGTGGTCTTCTTTAGTCCCTATTTTAAGGGTCTACTACTACTTCCCTCTCTTGCTTCTCCCAAATTCTAATTACTCCGACCGAAGAACAGAGTGATGGGATGGTCACTCACATTCTCAATTCATGTATGTCTCCACAGAAGCACTTAGCTGCTGCTAACATCTGATCTCATATTTTCTTAGTGAACTTTATCTACCAGAATCTTCTTTGTTGCTCCTCTCTCCACTATCCTTAGAAATAGCTTTTTCAGCATCCACTCCTAAGAGGTTTCTATTTCTCCCTGCCATTCGGTGGGAATTTTAAGAATTAAATATCCATATCCCTTCTTTTGTTCACTTTCTTTCCCTTCCATTTTCTTTCCTTCTCTTCTCCAAATTCTAAATATCCATTCAATAATCTTTAATACACAGGCCAGAGTCTCAGAAACAATCTTTGATCACTGAAAAACTTCTGTCAGTTCAGTCACCCAGTCGTGTCCGACTCTTTGCAACCCCATGGACAGCAGGACGCCAGAAAATCTTCAGTCACTGAACAACTTCTATAGGAGGGCATTTTCAACAGATTTGCATCAGTATCCTTCTTGTTTTATTAGTCTGCCTGTATTTCTCTAGGATGACTGAACCAGTGAAGTTGCTCAGTCATGTCTGACTCTTTGCGACCCCACTGTCTGTAGCCTACCAGGCTTCTCCATCCATGGAATTTTCCAGGCAAGAGTACTGGAGTGGATTGCCATTTCCTTCTCTAGGGGATCTTCCCGACCCAGGGATCGACTGCAGGTCTCCCACATTACAGTCAGACACTTTACCGTCTAAGCTACCAGGGAAGATTGAGCCCCTACCAGGAAGATATAATTCTGTGACTACAAGCACCATTTTTGATACTTCAGCAATTCTGCCATGAATGTTAAGACTTAACCAATCACCGAGCCTGATCTATGGCCCAAACTTCACAGAAGCCTACCTAAAAGCTAAGAAAAACTGAGGCTTCTAGCTAGAGAAAAATTTCCTCTTTTGGGTTTGTTTTTAAAATTTGGTGATCACTGGTCCTGACTTATAGGTTAGCCTAGGGATCTGCCTCCTCTGACATGTTGAACAGTTCCCACAAAGCCTAGTCTCCTCTTTAAAATATATATATATTCCTCTAAGGGCTCTGATGCAGGAAGAAAGGCGGTTTAAGAGCTGCCCCATCATCTCTAGGTGGTACGGTCAAGACCAGCAGATACAGGATGGGTCTATATGACCTTTTTGCTTCTCTCAGTTCATAGAACCTCTTATGTCACGGCGTGGCAGCCATGGGAAGGATGTTCCCACTAATGCTACCAACATAGTAATATCTGAGATGGGGAAAAGCAATTCCTCTCTTATGCCTGAGACATCATGTGGGCCCCTGTAATACACAATGTTGAAAACCCTAAACATAAGCATCAAGGCTATAATAAGTTATGTAGACATTTGGTGTGTTAGATGCTATTAAGTTACAAAATCTGGTGTTCCCTAGAAATGACTGATGAATTTACATCATCCTTCACCCCTAAACCATTTTCAGGTGTGTTTGTCTCCAGGCAGTTGAGAAGCTGCCCTGGTTCTATTTGATTTAAAAGGACTCAGAACAGCACTGTATAAAGATAATGTGCGGTGGCAGTGTGGTTCATGCTCACCTTTTGTCTTGTTTTTCCTCAACGTCTAGGCCAACAGTTTGCCTTGGGCAAGGAGTCAAAAAGCACCAGAAGATTTCCTCCTTATTTATCATTAAGACAGCCTCTTCACTTCTTTCTTTGCCCCTTCTTATCTCAGAAAGATCTTCCTGAGGTGCTGGTCCACTTAGCTCTAAGGCTGGTACCAGACTTCATCCTGGCCCAGCATCTGTTGGTTGATGGCTCTTTCGTATAAACTACAGTGGCCCATCTCAAGACGGGTTGTGAAAGCCCTCTTCCTCTATGATGGACATGCTTAGAGGGAGACTTTCCATGAACTTCATTTCAGCCATCTTCAGAGTGGAGACATTTCCCTGGAGTCCCATAGCTGATGTGATTTAAATGTTGAATTTTACAATGAAAAAATTGTTTCATGTCCAACAATGAGTATTTTTGGCTTCAATGTCTGACTTAAGCATTCATTTGTTACTCATCAACATATCCAGTATTGGGGTTTGTAGAAAACCCCTGACACTTAAGAATGACCTGTCTGTTGACTTTGTAGTCTGAGATGTTGCAGTGCCAAATCATAGAGCCCCAATTAAAAACAACACGAATGCCCATTGCACATTTCCATGTCTCTGACAGTCATTTCTGAGAGAGTTTTCACCAGTCTGATTGCCTTGATCATATTGATACCTGTGATATATATTTTAGCATTTAATGTTTTGGTACATATTAAAATTGTGAATTGACTCCAAATCTATTCAAGCATTCTTTTGAATCATGGAAACCTTAAATGATACCACTGGATATGAGCTAATAGGAGTTTTGCATGTTCAGTCTCTCAGACTCTTTGTGACCCCATGGAGTGTAACCTGTCAGGTTCCTCCATTCATATAATTTTCAAGGCAAGAACACTGGAGTGGGTTGCCATTTCCTACTCCAAATTAGGAGTTTTACAAATCTATTAAAGGTGCATAGTATATTGGGGAAACGAGAAAAGATAGACATAGCAGAGTTAGTATATAAAAACATCTTACAGAATTTTTGATCTTTTTATTATTGTGATTGAATGTAGAAATAAATTTCTATATCTACATGATGCTATAATTTATCTATCATTTCTCTGAATGCTGGTTATAAAGAGATTCCTTGCTTGTATTTTTATAGTTCTTTTGATGGCCATATTGACTAAAGCAGAAGGTGTTTGTCCCTGGCAATGGTTGCTGATGTCGAGTTAAATTAGTCTTAACTATCCTTGTGCTGCTGGGATACATGATACTGGTTAACAGCCTACAAAAATAACAGGATGTGGTGTAACATGACGCACTAAATCCTCTGCTAAATCAGTTTTTTTGTTTTTCTCAACTACCTTCCTCTTTTCATCTGACGTTTGACCTGATTATGCCTTCCTTACCTCTATTCATGAAATCTAAAGTTCTCACTAGGTCAATACTAGAAAGATTGTGACAACTGGTGTTCTATTCAAAACCTCTTACTCTAAATAAGCATTTTAACAGGTGAGGAAGACCTTTGTTATCTAAATATCTGCTGCAGAGTAAGCCCAATGTCTTGGATCTTCTGATCCTCTTTGCTCTTTCTTTCATTATCCCACCACTAACTAGTCCCGTTCTACCCTTTTACTATATGATAATGAACAACAGTTAATATTTGATGATAGCTTCTTTGTGCCAATACAATGTATGAATTATCTTCATTTAATCCTCTCCTCAAGAATTCATTTAGTTCCTTTAGGGGTAAGTGTCTACAAGTTTGGAGAGGTTGGGTGACTTGACTAAAGTCACACAGGAATGTGGTAGAACTGGAGTTCAAAATCAGGCTGTCGAACAACAGAGTCAATACAGGTAACACTGCCTGACAATCTTCCTTGTCTCTCCTAAGGTTCAGTTTGCATATACACAACCTTACCTGCCAAGGAGGATGGGAGTTGACCATTTCCAATGGCAGGCAGGTGTGCCAGAGATGCCACTGTGAACATTTCATGCTCTTGAAACCAATCCCCATGCACTTCTCCATGTCTGTCTCACCATCTCTTCTTTTTCTATGCCATTCATTCATTCCTCAAATGTTTATTGAGATTCTACCAAGAAATTCTCCTATTACTGAAGATACAGCAATAGGCCAAAGTTTCTCTCTCAAGGAACAGTCACTATTGAGAGTGACAGTTGACAAATTAAATATATGTATATATACATATATGTTAATATATTAACATATACATATATACATAAGTAACAAGTTTATACACACACAATATACATGGTGTGTACATATACAAATTATATAGAGTGATCTAAGAAGGACTCTATCATAACTATATTTCAGCAAAACACTGAAGGAAGTGACAGACAAATTTTGCTAGTTCTAGGAGAAATAGTTCTCCAGGCAGAGAAACTATCAGGTGTGAAGATCCTAACACAGGAGTTCTATGACATATTTAAGGATCAGTATGGCTGTAATTACTAGTAAAAGCAGTTTGAGATGGTGAGGTTGAAAGGTTTGTGCCTTGTAGGGTATGAGAACTTTGAATTTCCTCTAGCTGAATTATAAAGCCATTTGGAAGATTCTTCAACAGAAGAGTTAAATTACCTGAACAGAAGAGTTAAATTTTTCAGGGTATACCATGCACAGTGTGAAATAGAACAAACAAAAATGAAAGGAGACCAGTGCACAGGATTTTACAACATTTCAGGCACAAGATAAAGATGTTTCAATTTGTAGTGGAAGCCTTGAAGCTGGTGAGAAGTCATTAGATAAAGGTGTCTTTGAAAGGTAGAGCTGACAGGACTTGCTAGTGAATTGACTGTGTGGCAAGAAATACATGATGTCCTATGGATGGCTCTGAGATTAGCTTGAGCAAATGGAAGTATGGAGTTACCATCACGGAGACAGGGAAACTCAGGGAGAAGACTGGGTGGGAAGTGGCTTGGGATTTAAAGTTTTATGTTGATATTTCTAAGGTTAGAAATTCCAATTTGATCACCCAAGTAAAGATGTAAAGTATTGAACAGCTGCATATTGTCATATGTAGTTCAATAGAGAAGTTTGGCTTAAATTATATAAATTTGGGAGTGATTATCACAGGATAGCATTTACAGTTAAAGAACTGGGTTGGGTCACCCATGGAAATGAGTATAGAATAAAGAAGAGAGGCACCCCCTTAATAGTTCTATTAATATGTCTTCACTGCACATCAGAAATTCCATGGGACTTCAAAATATATACACATACCAGAGTCCTAACATAAACTCATCAAATCAAGGTTTTTGCAAGTAGAACCCAGGAATCTACATTATCAATAAACTTCCCTAGGTATTTTGGGATTAGAACTATAAGCATCTGTTTATGTTACATTAGGAATTACTTTTTAATGCTAAAAAAAAATACTTCCCTCCATATAAACTGCCATCTACTCAAATGTAAGCTATGGTTTTCCCTCACCCTAAGTGTTCTACCCATTTTTTGCACAGTTAGCTCATACAATCTTTTCAAAGAATAAGTCTTCAAAGCCATCATATTATTCTCGAAGGCAACAGTCCATAGCATGACTTGAAAGACCCTTTCTGGTGTTGGCCATCTGTCTTTCCACATCATAAGGAATTGCTTCCCCACCTCCCACCCCCTTTCACAAGGCACTGCAACCAAACACTGGCTCTCCTCAGTCCCAAGTACACGTCCACTTCCTCTTGCCCCTTGGTTTTACACTTGCTGAATCCTCTGATGACTCTTTTCTCCCTTCTTTAACCTAACTAACGCTTACTCATCTGTTGACCTCAGCTCAATCATCATTTCCTTGGGTAAGGCTTCTCTGACTTTTCTGACCAAGCCAAATCTCCCCTGGTAGTAGGTTATGAAGTCAACATAGAAAATTACAATCAGCATTTTTTTAAAAAAAGGAAATAGAATGGGAACAAAAATGTCAGAGTGGGTTGCACATGGTAAGGATCAGTATTGTCTTATAAACTTTTGTTTCTGTGCACACGCAGAAGAAGATGCATTTTCCTTACAACACAGTAACAGTTGCAATATGTTGTGTGTGTTATTACTAGCCTCAGTTCAGTTCAGTCGCTCAGTCATGTCCAAATCTTTGCAACGCCATGAACCGCAGCACGCCAGGCCTCCCTGTCCATCACCAACTCCTGGAGTTTACCCAAACTCGTGTCCATTGAGTCAGTGATGCCATCCAATCATTTCATCCTCTGTCTTCCCCTTCTCCTCCTGTCCTCAATCTTTCCCAGCATCAGGGCCTTTTCAAATGAGTCAGCCCTTTGCACCACGTGGCCAAAGTATTGGAGTTTCAGCTTCAAAACAAACAAACAAAAATAAATAAATGGAGTTTCAGCTTCAACATCAGTCCTTCCAATGAACATCCAGGACTGACCTCCTTTAGGATGGACTGCTTGGATCTCCCTGCAGTCCAAGGGACTCTCAAGAGTCTTCTCCAACACCACAGTTGAAAAGCATCAATTCTTTAGCACTCAGCTTTCTTTATAGTCCAACTCTCTCATCCATACATGACCACTGGAAAAACCATAGCCTTGACTAGATGGACCTTTGTTGACAAAGTAATGTCTCTGTTTTTTAATATGCTGTCTAGGTTGGTCATAGCTTCCCTTCCAAGGAGTAAGCGTCTTTTAATTTCATGGCTGCAATCTTTTTTGGGGGGCTTTATTACTAGTTTACTGACTGACAAAATGTAAGTCTCATGACTGTGTTCCAGGTCCCAAAGTGTCTTGGAACACTGTGTCAGCTTGCATTTCATTTTATCCATTGTCTTTGATCAAATGGCTAGCCCTTATATAAGCAATCAAAGCACATTTGTGGGAAGGAGGGAGAAAAGAAGACAGATGTGGGAATTGATTTTAGGAGTGGGGTAAGTCGCAACCTGGCTTGGCTTCAGCAATACATGAACTGTGAACTTCCAGATGTTCAAGCTGATTTTAGAAAAGGCAGAGGAACCAGAGATCAAATTGCCAACATCTGCTGGATCATCGAAAAAACAAGTGAGTTCCAGAAAAACATCTATTTCTGCTTTATTGACTATGCCAAAGCCTTTGACTGTGGGATCACAATAAACTGTGGAAAATTCTTAAAGAGATGGGAATACCAGACCACCTGACCCACCTCTTGAGAAACCTGTATGCAGGTCAGGAAGCAACAGTTAGAACTGGACATGGAAAAACAGACTGGTTCCAAATAGGAAAAGGAGTATGTCAAGGCTGCATATTGTCACCCTGCTTATTTAACTTATATGCAGAGTACATCATGAGAAATGCTGGGCTGGAAGAAGTACAAGCTGGGATCAAGATTGCAGGGAGAAATATCAATAACCTCAGATATGCAGATGACACCACCCTTATGGCAGAAAGTGAAGAGGAACTAAAAAGCCTCTTGATGAAAGTGAAAGAGGAGAGTGAAAAATTTGGCTTAAAGCTCAACATTCAGAAAACTAAGATCATGGCATCTGGTCCTATCACTTCATGGGAAATGGATGGGGAAACGGTGTCAGACTTTAATTTTTTGGGCTCCAAAATCACTACGGATGGTGATTGCAGCCATGAAATTAAAAGATGCTTACTCCTTGGAAGGAAAGTTATGACCAACCTAGATAGCATATTAAAAAGCAGAGACATTACTTTGCCAACAAAGGTCCATCTAGTCAAGGCTATGGCTTTTCCAGTGGTTATGTATGGATGTGAGAGTTGGACTATAAAGAAAGCTGAGTACCAAAGAATTGATGCTTTTGAACTGTGGTGTTGGAGAAGACTCTTGAGAGTCCCTTGGACTGCAAGGAGATCCAACCAGTCCATCCTAAAGGAAATCAGTCCTGGATGTTCATTGGAAGGACTGATGCTGAAGCTGAAACTCCAATACTTTGGCCACCTCATGCAAAGAGTTGACTCATTGGAAAAGGCCCTGATGCTGGGAAAGATTGAGGGCAGGAGGAGAAGGGGACGACAGAGGATGAGATGGCTGGATGGCATTACCGACTCTATGGACATGAGATTGGGTAAACTCTGGGAGGTGGTGATGGACAGGGAGACCTGGCGTGCTGCCATTCATGGGGTCGCAAAGGGTCAGACACGACTGAGCAACTGAAGTGAACTGAACTGCAGCCGGAACTATCACACTTTATAGTATGACCATAACTAACTGCCAAGGCAAATTCTGTGGGCTTGTTGATCTCATACATGAAAATCATAATGCATCCTATAATGTTTATTTATTTTTTAAATGTTTAAATAAACAATGAAACACCTTCATTTACAAGTATAAAGTGAAATGGGAAGCTCAGAAAATCTGATCTTGTTGATTACATTGTTTCTTAAGAGGAGATTTAGAAACCCAAGTCTTCCTGAGAACTGCAGTTAAGATTTTTGTTTGTTTGTTTTACTTTGGGATTTTATGGAAAATTTAAAGATAACATCAGGCATAATGAATGGGTGCCTTATTTCCGCCTGAGAATACTTTCTTCTTCCCCTTGGCATCTCTTTTGCACACCTCTATAATCACTGCTTCCAGCCTTCCTACTCAGTTATAATTTATCTGTTTTATGTATCAGAAAATTCAACCAAACTAGCTTCCTGAGAAAAGGGAATTTATTTGCTGTTTAACTAAATATTTCAGTTAAGAGTTAGTGTCAAGTCTAGACGAACCCAGGACCCAACCACTGTCAGTCACCAAGCCTGGTTTCTTGGCTCCACCTTCCTGGTGCTGGCTCCATTCTTGGGTTCCATGTACTTGCAAGTTGATGGCCAGGTGATTTCAGTTCCTCTATCTTCCTAATTTCATCCAGTGTATTTCCCAGCAAAATTTCCCTTTTTACTCCATCAAGGTTCAAATCTGTCCCTGAGTCAATCATTCTGTGCAGAAGAACGTGAATTCTGATTGACCGGACCTGAGTCACATGCTTAGAGTAGATTCAGCTTTAATAAAGTACATGGACTGAGAATGGGAGTTGGAGGGGGGTTGAAGTGGTTTCTTAGAGGGAAATCAAGGTCTGGGTACCAGAAGGAAAGTGAATAAAGGCAATAGCAACCATTTAGCACCCCACCTACCATGACTCCTCCCTCTCATTTTCAGCAAATGATCTTCATTTTTACCTCAAGAGACCATACAGTTAACTGCCCTTTCCTCATCTCTCCATCTAGCTATACTAGCCCCTACCTTTACTTTATTTCCTGTCATAGCAGGACTTTGGCATCTGAGACACCATCCATGTGGGTAATCATCAACTTGAATCCTGCTCTTTAATTTCTCTGGGGCTTTAGTTCATCAGTTATCTTATTTCTCCAATTTATTTACTCCTTGGTTTTCTCACATAAATCTATTCAAAGTTCCATCTTTACCAAAACTCCTCTTGACTTTACAACTCCTTTAGGTCCTCAGCCAGTCTTGCTCCTTCCCTCATAACCAGATTTATAAATGCTTTTTTTCTCTATTAATTTCTCTTTCATTTGCTCCTAATTTTATGACAATATGACTTCTGTCTTTATTAAAATTGCTATGGTTAACATTACCAATAGCCTTAAAAAGGAACCAAAACATTTCCTTTTAGTCTCTCTCGTTTAGTTTTTATTGACCTCTCAGAAGAAACAGACACCAACGTATGCTTTTAACATCTCCTCTCCTGCATATTTCCACTTCCACTGCCATTCAGGATTCTATCATCCCTCCCCAAATATTTCTACAGTTTTCTACACATGATTTTCTTGCAATCAACTCTCCTCCCTTGAGTACAGCTGACTACCATCACGAGTTAAAATTAAAGAACTAAATGTGATCATCTTACTTCCTTTTTAAAACCTTGTATTGAAACCCACAAGATTAAACAGCTTTCTACCCTACCATTAGATCAAGGTGTCAATTGTGATCATTGGTGAGATGAGGCAAAGTAATTTGTTACCAATAAAATATCTAATACTGATAAAATATTTAGTTTTCTCTCTTTTTGCCCTTTTACTTTTCAATTAAAAATATATCTCAGAAAATAGATGTCAAGATGATAATTTTATTAAAAAAATAACTCCCTTATTTGCATTCTAATATACTACCATAAAGAAGTCTGAGTGCAGAAGAACTAATGCTTTTGAAGTGGTGCTGGAAAAGACTCTTGAGAGTCCCTTGGACAGCAAGGAGATCAAACTAGTCAATCCTAAAGGAAATTAATCCTGAATATTCATTGGAAGGTTGATGCTGAAGCTGAAACTGTGATACTTGGGCCACCTGATGTGAAGAGCCGAGTCATTGAAGAAGACCCTGATGCTGGGAGAGATAGAAGGTAAAAGGAGAAGAGGCCAGCAGAAGATGAGATGGTTGGATGGCATCACCAACTCAATGGACATGAATTTGAGCAAACTCCAGGAGATAGTGAAGGACAAGGGAGCCTGGCATGCTGCATTCCATGAGCTGCGAAGAATCAAACACAACTTAGCAACTGAACAACAACAAAATACTACCTTAACTGGAAGAGAACTAGAAGAATGTATAGTCAAAGTACTAGATCATAGATAGCTTTCCTTATATGCATGAGTGTATCCTGTACATAAGAGCATCATCTATTAATTGAGGCAGGAAAAAAAAGTTTGAAAACCTACAGCTTAGCATACAAAGTCCCTCAAAATCTGAACCTTCTTCTCTTAGTTTTCTCCACTGTCCCTGCTAATACCTTAGCCACAGCAATTTTTTTTTTTTTTAAACAGTTCCTAAGATGTTTGAACTGTGGTGTTGGAGAAAACTCTGGAGAGTCCCATGGACTGCAAGGAGATTCAACCAGTCCGTCCTAAAGGAGATCAGTCCTGGGTGTTCATTGGAAGGACTGATGCTGAAGCTGAAACTACAATACTTTGGCCACCTCATGCGAAGAGTTGACTCATTGGAAAAGACCCTGATGCTGGGAGGGATTGGGGGCAGGAGGAGAAGGGGATGACAGAAGATGAGATGGCTGGATGGCATCACCAACTCGATGGACATGAGTTTGGGTAAACTCTGGGAGTTTGTGATGGACAGGGAGGCCTGGCGTGCTGCGGTTCATGGGGTCGCAAACAGTCAGACACAACTGAGTGACTGAAATGAACTGAACTGAGCCGAAGATGTTGTATGTTCTGCCGTGACACTGTTGATCCCTTCTATCATCAATGCACTCATATCACAAACTCCTACTTACCCCTTGAGATTCAGTTTAAATGTCACTTCTTCCATGATGCTTTCTTAGCCTCTCATGAGGTGTAGGAAATGGCAACCCACTCCAGTACTCTTGCCTGGAAAATCCCATGGACCGAGGAGCCTAGTAGGCTACAGTACATGGGGTCGCAAAGAGTTGGACACGACTGAGCGACTCCACTTCATTTCACTTCACTCACGTCATGAGGTGTATCCCTTCTGCTAGGAAGGCAGGAATCTGTGAGCCACAGGACAAGAGAAACTGAAAAATTAGTAGTATATTCTCAGTTTCCATGTATTTGGCCTCACCAAGTTGAAAGCACAACTTAGTGGTGGACCAGTTGATATGGGAAAGACTAGAAACTAAACCATCTTAGAAAGTGAAGGTGAAAGTCATTCAGTCGTGTCCAATTCTTTGCGACCTCATGGACTATACAGTCCATGGAATTCTCCCGGACAGAGTACTGGAGTGGGTAGCCGTTGCCTTCTCCAGGGGATCTTCCCAACCCAGGGATCAAACTCAGGTCTCCCTCATTGCAGGCAGATTCTTTACCAGCTGAGCCACCAGGGAAGCCTGAACCATCTTAGAAGGTTGACTCAAACTGTAAACCTAGCCCACTTTATTGACCTGTTCCTGAGGGATCACTAAAGGCTTTCAACCCATAATGCATAATGTAAGAAGATGGCTCAGGGACACTTTGGGGGCTACCTGACAAGCCAACTTATGCTGAGTTATGCCCCTTGAATTGGTCATCTGCATCGCAGACTCTTCCAAAATTAAAGTCGAGTGAATCAATACAAGGTGAATGGGAGAAAAAAATCCAAAGTCAGCGAGAGGGGTGGAAGCCTCAGTCATTTATAAGCTGCATAAACAGGATAACTCATTACTGCATCTGTAGATAACAAGCCCTTTGTGGGCTTTATTCAATGGCTTAGAAGCTTTGGAGACTGGTTCTTTCTAGTAGAAAAATGAGTTTTCTAACTTCTATTGGTGTAGGCTAAAGTGTATTCTGTCCTTTCTGTTCTTCCTGAAACTGCTTTCTTTTGAGGTTGAGAATTCCCTGAAGGATACCAAAGTATTCAGCAGCAGAGAAGTGACCCTATGTGTTATTGTTGGTCGTTATGGCAACCATCAGCATAAACAAAACCACCCCCACAATCTCCATTCTCAATCCATTCTCAAAACACAAAAGATACATCAGGGGCATAGCCATACCTAATGTGAGATTAGACATACTGGGGGCTGGGAGTACTGATAAAGATCTTTACTGTCTCTTTCAGATAGCAAATGCAACTGACTCTTCTGAATAATCAGATGAATGGTCTTACCACCAGAATGCACAGAATGGTACAGATGTACATGTATCTGTTTTAAAAAATAATTCTGTATTTTTTTTAAACAATAGAAAACTGTACAGTGGAAAATAAATAAAGGAACACACAAAAATGGGAGTTCCTATAGCAAGTCTGGCATCCTGGTATACAATGATCTTTCCCTACTGTCTGGCTCACATCTCACGATTTTCCTCAGTTTTTCATAATCATTTTGCCATCTTGATCATGCAACAAAATTGTCTTAACATCAAAGAAAATATACTATTTGGAGTTCTCTTTAAAAACATAGATGAATAAGCAGTATATAAAAATGTTTAGGTATTTCCATAGTAGGTTTCCACTTCCTTCTAAGGTCCTATAAAAATAGGATTCTCTACCTTAATAGCAATGGAATATATGGAAAAGAGAGACAGCCAAAAGCACCAGAAATGAACTTTTAGGAATATCAATTATTTGCCCCTGTTTTAGGATCATAGAGAAAATTAAGTGACTTCTACAAGAGCAATATTTCCCAGAACTCTATACTGGGAATTACCCTAAAGGAAGACATCATTACTTAAGGAACCTATTTCCTGTAAGTTTAGTCGGTATAAAATATAATGTAAAGCCACACCTATGTATTCTGCTTACCTCTTGTTTTACACAGGATAATTAATGGGTAATGTATGTTTGTCTTTTGAAATTCTGATGACTTTGTCTGATACTATATAGGTCTATAGATAACTAGCCGTATGTTCTTAAGTAAATATAGGAAGCATTACAATGAAACCAAAGCAGTGGGTGGCCACAGAAGTTTATAGCCAAGGATATTTAAGATCAAACTGTAAGGAGGCGACTTTGTCTTCCTCTTCAAACCGTCTTCTCCAGCTCTCTCCGTTTTCCTTCTAGCACGTTCCTTTTATCAAAATACTTTTCCTCTGAAAAAAAGAGGCCTGATCTCAGTCACACACGTCTTCCTCTAAAAGTTTATGTCTGGTTGGGTGACAGAAATACTGTTTTTGGCATTTTAATCCAGTTGTCTAATGGAGTAAAGGGCAGCTACCCCACTAAAGAACTTCAGGCATAAGGGAGTAGATGGGGAATTTGAGGGAGGAAAAAGGTACTTTCCAGTCACAGTCTAAAATTGCAAAAATCCTGCTCATAGAAAATTCGCAGTGCCTATGCTAGAGGAAACCTAGCCCGGTTTGGGTTCAATGCTTTGAAACTTCAACTATACTGCTTAGCGTCTTAGTAAGCTTTCTGTTCTACTGTTAGGCGTACCAGTATCATTATACTTAATTAAATTCAACTGCATAATTTTTTTATGATTAATGTGTGTTTTTACTTTCCAAATGACATTTATTTGTCATTTGTACAGAAAAACAGGAAACCACTCAGATGGTAAAGTCCCAGTTTTCCTCTGATCACAACACATTTCCTCTTCTCTCAGCTCTGAAGTAGGATCATTTAACGATTATTTTTTTCCCTATTTCTGCCACCTTCAAAATAGTTGTTTTTTTATTCCTCTGTCTTAGCTTCTCTTCCTGTTGATACTAGATATCAAACTCCCTTTAGCCCTCTTGTTTTCCTGTGAACTCTAGTATAATTTTTTGGCTACTTTATCATGTAGTAGTAGTATATTCTCCCTTAAAGAGCTATTTCTATTTTTTCTTATTCCTCCTATGTGGTCTTTAGTATAAGACCCTTATGAAAATAGAGCTCTGTTTCATCTTTGTATTCTAAAAAACTTGCACCATGAATTCTTAAATTGTAGTTGCCCACTATATCTAGATTTGAATTAATTAAAGATTAATTATGAGGCTTTTTAGGACTTCCCTTGTGGTTCAGCTGGTAAAAAATCATCCTGTAATATGGAAGACCTAGGTTCAATCCCTGGGTTAGGATGATCCCCTGGAGAAGGGAAAAACTACCCACTCCAATATTCTGACTGGAGAATTCCATGGAGTGTATAGTTCTTGGGGTCGCAAAGAGTTAGACACAACTGAGTGACTTTCATGAGGCTTTTATGACTTATATTCCAAATACACTAAGAACTCTTAAGACTCATCAATAAGAAAACAAGTAACCCAATTCAAAAAAATGGGCAAAAAAAATCTGAACAGACATTCTAATATAGAAGATATAAAGATGACAAATAACCATTAGAAAAGATGCTCCACATGATATATCATTGTTATTACTGCTGTTGTTCAGTCGCTAAGTCATGTCTAACTCTTTGTGACCTCATGGACTGCAGCACACCAGGCTTCCTTGTCCTTCACCATCTCCCAGAGACTGCTCAAACTCATGTCCATTGAGTCAGTGATGCCATCCATTGCAAATTAAAACAACAGTGAATACCACTATACACCTATTAGAACGGCTAAAACCCAAAACACTGGCAAAGATACAGAACAAGAGGAATTCTCATTCATTGCTGGTGGGAATGCAAAAAAATGATACAGCACTTTGGATTACAGTTTGCTAGTTCCTTACAAGGCTAAACATCGTCTTACCATATTATCCAGCCATCACACTCTGAGGTATTCACCCATCTGATTGAAAACCTATGTCTACAAAAAAAAAAAAAGACTTGAACAAGAATGTCTATAGCAGTTTTATATATACTTGCCAGAAATGGAAACAAACAAGAAACCTTTAATAGGCAAGCGCATAAATAAACTGATGAATCCGTTTGATAGAATACTATTCAGTGATAGAAAGAATGAGCCACACAAGGACATGGATGAATTTTACATCAGTGTTGCAAAGTGAAAGAAGTCAATCTGAAATAATACTGTATTATTTCTATTTTTGTGACATTCTAGAAGAGGAAAAATAAACACAAAGTAAAAAGATCAGTGTTTGCCAGGGGCTTTCTGTGGGGAAGGTGAGTGGTTTCAATAGGTGAAATACAGGGGATGTTTTGGGGTGGTGAAACATGCTCCGTGGTGCTGTAGCATGCTGACACATGTCACTACACGGGTAAAACTTGAAGACACTATGCTAAGTGAAATCAGGCAGTCACAAAAGGACAAAAATAATATAATTCCACTTAATCTAGGTATCTAGTTCATAGAGACAGAAAGTGAATGGCATCTCCAGGGACTGAATGAAATGGTGAGTTGCTGTTTAATTGATACAAAGCTTCAGTTTGCGATGATAAAAGCATTCTGGAGATGGATAGAGGTGATAGTTTCACCATAGTGTGAATGTACTAATGCCACTGAACTTTACACTTAAAAATGGTTACATTGGTAAATTTTATGTTATGTACACTGTGCACACACAAAAAATTTCTCTAACTTTTTGTTCTAAAAAAATGAGTGAAAACTCTTTGCAGGTAAAATAAGACCTTCTTACTATAATAAATATTTAAGAACTAATACTTCATATATCATGTAGTTCTTGCCTTAAGTAGAACTTAAGCACGTAGCATCCTGCCTGGTATAAGGTGGAGTTTAATAAATGATTAAGCTACATGATTATGGCTATCTATCATATGAAGTTTTGAAGTATGTTTTTGCTGTAAGTGTGATCATATGGAGTTTAGTGGCTTTATGGGGGTGGGTCTATATAAAGCTCTAATCTCTTTTGGTGCCCGTTGGGTCCACCCATTTCTCAAACAGAGAACTGTAAATGAGTGGGAAATCATTTTGTGGATTATTGACTGGGAGTCTGTCTCTTCGGTTTGACAATGCAAGGTCAAAGTGCCTCAGAAGGAGGCTAGGTCACAGGTGACCTGGAGGTTAGGTCACAGGTGATACCAGCCTTCACCTAGAGACAGACCTAGCATAGGAAGTAAGAAGTTGAAGCAAGGTGTCTATGGAGTTAAATAAAACTTTGTGAACTAATGTGTTTCTGGAACATGATTTCCTATGTGTATTTTTTCTCTTTGTTTTATTTGATAACTTTTTAAAATGTGTTAGTAGATCTCAATTATATTATGGAAAACACAAAGCAAGGGGTTTTCCATGTAGAGATCTAACATAAAAGGAAGTTCCATGAATTGAGAAAGCCAGCTTGACAACACTGGTGGGAGTCAGCATGAGAAGGACCCAGTAAGGGAAACTCAGGAAGACAGGGTCAGGCACTTAGAATCAGATAAACACCTCTTTACACATTGATTCCTAACATCTGGCCAAAAGAGGTTCTGTGCTTTAAGAGAGGCAATAGGGCTTCCTATGTGGCTCAGTGGTAAAAGAATCTGCCTATCAATGCAGGAGATGCAGGTTTCATCCCTGGGTTGGGAAGATCCCACACAGTAGAAAATGACAACTCAGTCCAGTATTCTTGCCTGAAAATGTCAATGGGCAGAGGAGCCTGGCCAGCTTATAGTCCATGGAGTCACAAAGAGTCAAGCACAGCTATGCATGCTCACCGTGTTTCCTTGTTGTTCAATCACTCAGTCATGTCCAGCTCTTTGTGACCCCATGGCCTGCAGCACACCAGGATTCCCAGTACTTCACTATCTCCTAGAGCTCGCTCAAACTCATGTCCATTGAGTTGGTGATGCCATCCAACCATCTCATCTTCTGTGGTCCCCTTCTCTTCCTGCCTTCAATCCTTCCCTGCATCAAAGTCTTTTCCAATGAGTTGGCTCTTCCCATCAAGTGGCCAAAGTATTGGAGCTTCAGCTTCATCATCAGTCTTTCCAATGAATATTCAGGGTTGATTTCCCTTAAGATTGACTGGTTTGATCTCCGTGCAGTCCAAGGGACTCTCAAGAGTCTTCTCCAGCACCACAGTTTGAAAGCATCAATTCTTTGGTTCTCAGCCTTTTTTATTGTCCAATTCTCACACCTGTACATGACTACTAGAAAAACCAAAGTTTTGACTATACGTACCTTCCTGGACAAAGTAGTGTTGCTGCTTTTTAATACACTGCCTAGGTTTGTCATTGCTTTTCTTCCAATGTTTCCTTACATAATACTTTATCTTTGAAAGAGGAAAGTTTTCAAAATGCTCTGGCCTGATGATTAAACTTTTTTTAAAAAAATGCATTTATTTATTTGGCTGCATCGGGTCTTAGTTGTGGCACACAGGATCTTTGTTGCATCATGTGGGCCTTTCTTTGTCGGGTCTTAGTTGTGGCACACAGGATCTTTGTTGCATCATGTGGGCCTTTCTTTGTAATGTGTGGACTCAACTGTGCCTGCTTCAGTAGTGGTGATGTCCAGGCTTACTTGTCTTGGAGCATGTGAGATCTTAATTGACCGACCAAGGATCAAACCTGCATGCCCTGCATTGCAAAGCCAGTTCTTAAGCACTGGACCAGCAGGGAAGTCCCCTGAGGTTTACATTTTTGGATTCATATATTTCAAAGAGAAGTAGAAACTCAAATGAAGCAAACGCTGTGCTGTGCCTCTTAAAGGCTTTTCCAAGTCAAATTTGCTTGTAGTACAATTTCGTTCCACACCATACACACACAACAAAAACTTCTTGAAAATTATTATCAAAGGGAGTGTGGCAACTCAGTATCTTGATTTCATAGAAGGAGGTCAAACTGAAAATTCAAGAATAAAAGAGAAATCTCAGTAAGAAAGGATCTCTCACTTTCTTCTCTTTTTGTGAAATTCTCTGGAATGGCTTCTGATATTCCAACTCCTCTGCTTTGATTTAGAAGTTTGCAGTCCCAGAGACAGAAAGGGACCAGCTTATTCAAAGCATTTGAAAGGCCATACTACTTCTAGAACATCAATTTCATTTATTTGTTCTGAATGTTTGATCATCTATTTTGAGCTGATTATCTTAAGCTATTAGATAAAGATAACACAAAACAGAAGAGATAAACTGAAATGAACATTTTTAAAGTGAGCAATCTATTCTGGAAATTCTGAAGTGAATGTTTTTGGCTAGAAGTTTTCTTATAGGAATTACGAAGAGTAGATTTGTTCTCAAAAAATGGTAGATCTTTTGGTAGGCTTCTTGCTTTCCTTTTACAAGCATGTGAAAAGTCAACTTGTTGAAGTGTGAATATTTTCCAAAAGTTATAGATAGAATTCAAAAGACTTGTGGCTTTAAAAAAAAAAATCAATGTAGAAGTTATATCACCAAAAAGGCAGCCTAGGACACCCCTGCCTCCCTCCCACAAAATTAAAAATTCAGCAACTAGTCACAAATAAAAACAGCTCTGGGGAGCTCTGGAGTCTGTTTAAGAAACTTCGGCAAACACAGTGGAACGAAAAAAGAAGACAGTTGTGTTTTGCCTGCTTTTCCCCATCTCTCAAGCTGGCATTGCTCAGGGCCAAGAGGGACCTCCCCAGTTAAAAAGTTTCCCCTCACCAGGAAAGCACAGTGAGCAACCAGCCTCTCCAGCCTTTGGGGCTCTGCACAAAGGTCCCGCTTTCGTCTTACTCCACCCAGACCATTAATGCTGAGACATATAGAGACGGCTAGGAACAGGAAGAAAAGCAGATGCTGCCACTAGCAGCCCACAGAGGGAGCAATCAGAGCTCACAGCAACCTGCTTTGCAGACAAACCCAGCATCATTTACCATTGGAAAAAACCAGTGGCCAGAAGAACTGCTGTAGACCTCCTGTAGATCTTACCAGCATTTGCAGCACTGGTATTTGTGTCCACTGGTGCCAGTCACATAAGGCCCTTCCTGCTCTCTCCCGACTGCCCCTACTGGAGCCCAGAAACCGCACTGGCAGCCAACCCAGTCCTCTGAATCTGTGAGAATGGAAGACACCAGCTTAGAACCCCATAACTGACCTTCTTCATGGTGCATGTACCCCGGCCTGACATCTGTGTTCTTGTACATCACTGGCCTGACACCTATCATCAGATTCCACTGCCATGAGCCTGCCTGGGGAGAGACTAGAGCCAGGAGAGACCATGTCAACAGCCAGGGTCCCCGAACTGTTTTGGGGCCTGGATCAAGCCCTATCTTCTGTCTCATCACTGTGCTCATCATCAGCTAGCAACTTCACCTGTGCACTTGCATGCCCTTAGCTTGACCTTCATCATTGGTCTTCATGCCATAAACCCATGGTGAAACCCACTAGCCATGGTACTGCTCACTGACAGCCAGGGTCCCTACATCTGTCTGTCTACCCAGAGTGGGCCCAAGCCCTTTCTGCACACTCTGGTTCCCACCACTGAATGTATGTTTGCAACCACTCCCTATCACTACACAGGCATCTGTAGCACACCACTGGCTTCAGCCACTGCTGCTGCCTACTCTGGTCCCTGTGTATGATTAAAGTTCAGTTGTTATCAGCATAAAATAGACTACTGTTTATAAGACGCTTTATGTAATACTTGTGATAAATAAGAATTTACTGTATGTAAAAGAAGATTTTAAAATGGATTAAAAAAAGAGATAAACCACTACAATATTCTAAAGTAATTACCCTTCAATTAAAATAAATTATAATAAAATAAATAAAATAAATTAATTTTTTTAAAAAGATAAAGAGAAGGGAATCAAAGCACATGCCACTATGGAAATCACCAATCTAGAAAGGAACACAGCAAGATTGAAATAAAGGAACAAGGAACCTATAAAACAATCAGAAAGCAATTAATATGGTGAGATTAGTAAGTTTTGAGCTATCAATAATTACTTTAAATGTAAACAAATTAAATTCTTTAATCAAAAGACTTAAGTGTGGCTAGATGGATCAATACAAAGACAATTGCATGCTGCCTACAGGTAATTCACTTCAGTTTTAAGGGCACACACAGACTTAAAGTAAGGGGATAGAAAAAGATATTTCATTCAAGTGGAGCCCTAAAGAGAGCAGAAATAGCCATACTTATATCAGACAAAATAAGCCTAAAATAATAATAAGAGACAAAGAAGCTCATTGTATTGATGTGACAAAGCACTCAGTTCATCAAGAAAGTATAACAATTGTAAATATACATGCCCCAGCATCAGAACACCTATATATATTAAACAAATTCTAAGACATCTGAAGGGGGAAATAGACAACAATATAGTAATACTGTGAACTTTAATACCACACTTTTACCAATGGATGATAAGTCATCCAGACAGAAAATCAACAGTGAAACATTGGACTTGGACTATACTTTAGGCCAAATGAGCCAAACAGATATAAATATAGAACATATAACCAACAGAACATACATTGTTTTCAACGTCATGCAGAACATCCACCAAGAGAGATCATATTGATAAGTCACAAGTCTTAGAAATTATAAGAAGGTTGAAATCATACCAAGTATATTTTCCAACCACAAAGGTATGAAACTAGAACTCAATAACAGGAAGAAATCTGGGAAATATACAATTATGGGGAAGTTAAACAACACACTCTTGAGTAAACAATGGATCAAAGAAGAAATAAAAGGAAAAATCTAAATACATCTTGAATCAAATGAAAATGAAACACAACATATCAAAACAAAGGGGAAAAATCCCTTGACGTTTGTCTTGACAATGATTATTTTTAATATGATACCAAAAGCACAAGAAAAAAAAAAAGCAAAAACAAATAAGTGGGACTGCATCAAATTTAAAAGTTCCTGTGTAGCCAAAAAAAAGTAGCCTAAAAAATGAGAGAAAATATTTGCAAATCACATGTCTGATAAGAAGCTAATATCCAAAATATAGAAAGAACTCAACAACAGCAACAAAATAATCATTTTTTTAAAAATGGCAAAGGACCTGAATAGACATTTTTTCCAAAGAAGACATACAAATGGCCAACAGGTACATGAAAAGGTTCTCAACACCATTAATCATCAGGGAAATGCAAATCAAAATGAGAATGAGATATCACCTTATACCAATTAATGTGGTTATCATAAAAAACACAAGAGATAACAAGTATTGGCAAGAATCTGGAGAAAAGGAATCTCTTTTTGCCCTGTTGGTAGGGATGTAAATTGGAGGCTCTTTAAAAAATTAAAAATAAAGCTACTATATTATCCAACAATCCTATTTCTGAGTATATATCCAGAGGAAATAAAAACAGGATCTTTAAGAGGTACCTGCACTTCCACGTTCATTTCAGGATTATCCACAATAGCCAAAATATGGAAACAATCTAAAGTTGTTTCATTCATTCAAGATGAATGAATAAAGAAGATGTGGCACATATATAACGGAATATTATTTAGCCATGAGAAAGAAGGTAATTGCCATTTACAACAACATGGATAAAACTTGAGAGCATTATGGTAAGTGAAATAAATCAGGTAGAGAAATACAAACACTGTGTAATATCATTTCTATGTGAACCCTTAAAAAGCCAAAGAAACAGAGAATAGAGTGGTAATTATCAAGACCTGGGATGGGGAAAATGGGAAGATGTTGATTAAAGGTACAAATTTCTAGTTGTAGGCAAATAATTTCCAGGGATCTGTCATACCGTATGGTGACTATAGTTAATAACACTGTATTATACATTTGAGGGGGCTTCCCAGGTGGCTCAGTGGTAAAGAATCTGCTTGCCAATGCAGGAGATGCAGGTTCCACCCCTGGGTCGGGAAGATCCTCTGGAGAAGGAAACGGCAAACAAGAAGGAAATGGTTTTCTTGCCTGGGAAATCCTAGACAAAGGAACCTGGCTGACTACATTCCATGGGGTCACAAAAGAGTCAGAAATGACTTAGAGACTAAACAGTAAGAACATTATACACTTGAAAATTGCTGAAAGTGTAGATCTTCAATATTCTCATCACAAGAAACGGTCATTATGCTGCAGGATGGCTCTGTTAGCTAATGCTATGGTGATGATCATTTTGTAACATGTAAGTATATCAAGCAACACATTTTACACCTTAAATGTTTTATGTCAATTATGTCTCAATAAAGCTGGAAAAAAAATAAAAGTCAATGTATTAAAGTTCAATGAGTTATGGACAGAAGATCAAATGATTTGGGTTCAAGTCTCTGCTCTGCCACTAACGTGTAATCTTGGGTAAGTCACATTACTAAGACCTCTGACCTTCTCTCTTAGCTTTTATGCTTGGAATAAAAACAATAAGTACACTCAAGATCACCATGATATAGGACTGAGACAGAATTTAAACTCAAAAAGTCTAATTCCTAGGAATGAGTTCTTAACCTTTAGACCACACATATATGGCCAACTGATTTTCTGCAAAGATGCTAAGGTAACTCCATAAATTACCTTTTTTTTCAATAAATGGTGCTGGAACAACTGAATGTCCACATGGAATAAAATGAATATTGGTTTTTGCTTCACACCAAACACAAAAATTAGCATAAAATGTGTCATATACCTAAACATAAAAACTAAAATTATCCAATTTCTAGAAGAAAACACAAAAGAAATTTTTCAGATCTTGGATTAGGCAAAGATTTTTTAGGCAAGATTATAAAAGTACTAATATGAACTTTTGAAAAAATTGTTCAGTTTGACCCTTTGAAATTCGAATCTGCTGCTTTTCAAACACTTCTAAGAAAATGAAAATTTAAGACATGAACAGGGAGAAAGGATTTGTGTTGCATATATCTGATAAGATTCATAACTGAAATCTTTAAAAACTCATACAGCTCAACAATAAGATCATTTAATAACAAAAAGGGACAATTTTTGAACAAGTACTTCATAGAAGAAAGTATATAATTGGTCAAGAAGCATGTGAAAAATGCACTCAAGATCATTAGTGGCTAGATGGGTTGATAGCTTTATCAAAACTCATCAAAAACTATACTTTACAAGGGTGCTTTTTACTGTGTGCAAGATAATTTGGATTCGTCTGCTTTTTCATATCCTTATTCAAATGGAACATCAGTATGACAACTTCCAGGATTTGTCAAAAATGGGAAATAGTGTCATCTTCACTTCAAAATGAGAGGTCTTAAGTATGGGGAAGAAGTCAGCACCCTTTTGGAGCCATGAGTATTCCTCAGACTCCATCTGTTGCTCTGATTGAAATTTCAACAGATTTACAGACAGACTCCTCCAGGCGATGCTGTAGCCCCCTCAGTTGATTCATTCGCTAGGTCATCCATAAATTGTGGGGCAATTTCTACCACTTTGCTTCATCATCTGAGGCCCAGATGACTCCAAGTCTATCTGAAATTTTCATTTCAGCAAGGGAGGCTCAACAAATGGTATGAAAATTTCAAAAATGACTAATACAGAGCCCTCTCTTCTGAAAACCATAATTTGAGTGAAATAATTTTTTAAAGTTCTTAAATTTGTCATGGTTTAAAGATAAATACCATGGTTTATAAGCAAGAAGCTAAAAAAGAAAATAAAGACTAATTTTAAAGTACTTACGGACTGTACATTATTATTTTTTGAGTTTTCATAGCAACTTTATTCTTTTTTTTTTTAATAAATTTGTTTTTAGTTGGAGGATAATAGCTTTACAACATTACATAGGTTTCTACCATACATCAACATGAACCAGCTATAGGTATACATATGTCCCCTCCCTCTGAACCTCCCTCCCACCCCATCCCACCCCTCTAGGTTGCCACAAAGCACAGATTAAGTAATTATGCATTATTAAAATAAAATTTTATAAATTTAAAATATAGAAAAATTAAAATATCATCATTTATGATGTTTTACCCTTTAAAGTTAAATACTATTCAGAAGCAAAAGTTATTTGTTTTGGCTCAACATGTATCATTTTTGGTGTTTAGTCACTAGGCCATGTCTGACTCTTTTGTGAACACATGGACTGTAGCCTGCCAGACTCCTCCATGGGATTTCCCAGACAAGAGTACTGGAGTGAGTTGCCATTTCCTTCTCCAGGGCATCTTCCTAACCCAGGGACCAAACCTGCATCTCCTGCTTAGTAGGAGGATTTTTACCACTGAGCTACCTGTGAAACTGATATTCAACAAGCAAAAGTAGTATACTTTTAATGTTTCTCTAGTGATTTAAAACAAATTGCTAAGCACTCCCATATTTCTAATTTTTTTAAGTTTTCAATGATTTACTAGAGTAGTTAACAAAATCAACTACATCCAATTTCTAAAGGCTTTGTGAAAAAAATATATGAAAGTGAAAAATAATTTTCAAGAGCATTTCTTCGATCACAAGTACTTCAAGTAATACAAATTAGATGTTATTTGTATGTCTACAAAATCATACTTCTATGTTTGTTTAATGTAACTATCATGATAAATATGGAGGAAACTTTATTCAATCTCATTAAAAGTCGAGACATTGTACAGATCATAGGATTTTACAGATCGAAAAAAAGCCTTGGTTTTCCATCCCAAGTGCACACTCTGACACACTTATACCTTAAAGAAAATTTTCATTTTCTAAAATATAAATTTATTGTATAAACCAAAAAACTTATGTTAGCATGCACTGTACCATCAGAAATAGCAACTTGACTGACTTCCTTTGTCTTATAAACGATGAGATAGCCACTCAGAGTAAAAGTTTAAAAGCAGCTTTGAAAAATTTGGAAACAAGTAAAAGCAGTATGTGAAAATAACTATTAATCGCAGGAGATCATCACACATGTTCTCAGAATGTTTCCATTTTGGTCCAAGCGATGGGTGGGACAGGGCTAGTTTCAAGGCCGACATGAAGGATCACAGACTTGGTGACCTGTATGGCATTTCACCAGAAGCTGTGTTAGCATAAAAATGTTTTGGCTTTTCCCTTCTGCTCTGCCAGAGAAAATAATTTCCTCTGAGAATCTCTAGCTCAGAATCTAGGTTAATGGAAGGTTTTTTCTAAACCAGCCAAATTTTCTTTTTCAGAATGAAACCACAGAAGTAAATATGGTTTGAGGTTAACTAAATCCCATAACGAGGAAGAAGGAAGTTCGGCAAATAAAAGCTCAAAGGGATTTTTGATGAAAGAATTACTTAAATTCCCTTCTTTTTCCCCACTAAGAGAAAGAAATTCCACAAGCATATTAAGCCTTCACACATTCAATTATAAAACCTTTAAAAATGAAAGTAAAAAAATATATGTGTAACAATTAACTAACCACTTCTGAAATTAAGCAATATTAACATATTATATTAGATTTAGACCTTTTTTAATGTAAAAAATTATATAGGTACTAAAACCCCACTGGGTAATCCTTTTTTCCCTTTCATTGCCAAACTCCTATAATAGTGTCATTCTCATTAATGTTGTGAACTAATGAAATAAAATTCCTATGTTAAGGCAAGACAAGAAAAACTTAACATAAATTTTTTTCTCTGCCCATTTCAGTCTCCTCCCTCCTCTCTAGTGTGCATTATTCATCTGGCCTCCCCAATGGCAAAAATACCTGCTCAGCCACAAATTTCCATTTTTCTTCTTCTGGCACCAGCCATGTAACTCCTTTAGAAGATAACATTTCTTTCTCAGTCCTACAAAGGGTCACAATGACCCACCACTCGCCTTCTGTGCTCAAACCTCTTTGGTGAACTTAGGTGAACAATGCCAATATATCATCTCCTTTAAAGATAGTGGTTGGTGCTGAGCAGACTGGTCAGACAGGAAGTTCTTAGTGTAAATACTTATGACCTTATTAATATTACTAGCTATACTGTTAGTATTCTGCCTATTTTATAAGATTATTGCTTCTTGCATTATCAAAATTTGTGACTAAGTCTCATATAAAATTAATGTTGATTTGTTGTTATTTAGATGCTAAGTCATGTCTGATTCTTGTGACCCCACGGACTGTAGCCCACCAGGCTCCTCCTTCTTGTCCGTGGGATTTCCCAGGCAAGAATACTGGAGTGGGTTGCCATTTCATTCTCCATAATGTTGATTAGGTGACTTGAGATGGTTGATCAAATATATAGTCCTGTAAGGGTCTTTTCTGGTAGCTCATCTGGCAAAGAATCCGCCTGCAATGCAGGAGACCCCAGTTAGATTCCTGGGTTGGGAAGTTCTCCTGGAGAAGGGATAGGCTACTCACTCAGTATTTTTGGCTTCCCTGGTGGCTCAGAGGGCAAAGAATCCACCTGCAATGCAGGAGACTGGGGTTGAGAACATCCCCTGGAGGAGGGCATGGCAACCCACACTAGTTATTCTTGCTTGGAGAATCCCCATGGACAGAGGAACCTGATGGGCTACAGTTCATGGGGTCACAAAAAGTCGGACACGACTGAGCAACTAAACACAGCACAAGACAGCACTGAGATTGATGACAGGAAGAGTGAAATTCTAGACATGGGAAGAAGCAACAAGAGGGGACCGTTTCCTGGACCGTAACAGACTAGGAAGGCAGGCAGTCCAGAGAATTTTGGCTATAGTTAACAGGGCTTTGTGCAATAATAGCACACTGAGTCGCTATTAATGAAATCTTTGCCTGACCTGGGAATGAGCGTTCCAGCACTGTGGGACAAATTGGGCACAAAATGCCTCCGAAACCTCGGTTGAAATTAAAACCAGAAAAGAGCGGTTGTAAAATAAAGAATATCGCCCACCATCCAATTCTCCAAGAGTCAAGTCACTAACCACTGGGGTCACTGACCTACAGTAATCCTGAAAGCAATTCACGGTGAAGATCAGTAAGAGGCACCGTGTGTTTTAGGAAAACTGGCAGAACAGGCCCTCAGACAGATATTTTCAGAAACAAGTATCCTGCATCTTTCCACACTAAAAACACTAAAACTATTAGCTAAGATATTCCTTGCAAATGGCAGTAGCTTTCTAGCAAGATATGAGCTTGATTGCACATACACCTTCCTCAAAATCACATAAATAATAGCCACCCCTCTTATCTTTTCAGAACAGTCATCAGAGTTTTCTGAAAGATTGTCTCTGGATTAAAATCCTAAGGTTGGCTTCAATAAAATTTTCCATTTCTATTTTAGATTGACTATTAAATTTTCATCAACAGAACCTTTCCTGTAATGCATGTTTCTAAATAATAGATGCAATACCATTATTTGGGGGCTTAACATTTACATGAAAGGCATTGTACTGAACATATCAGTTTTTGAATTCAAAAGTCTTTTTTAATCCAAATTAATCCAAGTATTTAATAGATGGAGTAGTTACTCTGTATCATGGCACTGTTTATTAAGTTAACTATTGAGGGACAGTAGCTGTCTCCATGTTTTACTATTATGAGCAGGGTTTTACGAGCATTCTCATACATCACTTCTTCTGTACATGGTTGAGAATTTCCCTAAAACAGAAAGAAATGATAATACATATCTTCAATTTCAACCCAATATTGCCAAAGTGATTTCCAAGATGATTCTGTGCATTTACACTCCCTTCAGTGAGGAATTCAGTCATGTCTGACTCTTTGTGACCCCATGAACTATAGCCTGCCAGGCTCCTCTGTTCTTGGAATTCTCCAGGCAGGAGTATTGGAGTGGGTAGCCATTGTCTTCTCCAGAGGACCTTCCCAATACAGGTCTCCCACATTGCAGGCGGATTCTTTTACCATCTGAGCCAGCAGGGAAGTCCACACTCCCTTCAGGCATGTCCAAGTTCTCATTTCCCCACATCCTCACCAAAAGTCAGGGCTACCAGATTTACCAATTTCGGACCACCTAATGGATATGAAATACTATCTCATTGTAGCTTAAATTTGTTTTTCTTTGATAACTAATGAAACTAAATATCTGTTAAGTTTCTGTGAATTACCTATTCACATTCTTTTTTATTTTTCTATTGAATTGCTTGTCTTTGTCTTATTGATATATAGCATTTGTTCTACATTCTAGATATCAATTGCAGAAGAATGAAACTTTTATTGAGACCATTTGCAAGCACCAGTTTCATTTTAACTTCAAGTGAATCTTAGTAGAAAAATTTTACAATTTGTTTCACTTCTGATTCTCAAGACTTACTCCTCAATATTATACACATGTTTACTTACCTATTCTAAATCTATTCTATAGGTTTACTTACCTATACCTTGAAACATAGATGGCAGAAATGCTAAGTTAGACCCTTTCCTAGGAGAGGCAGATCTCTGGCAGATGACTTCGACGCTCGGATTCTGCAAAGACCTTACCAAACTTCCTTTGCCTGACACTACAGTCCAAAATGCCTCCATCCAACATACCTCCATTCCCCACATCACCCTGGATCAGACCTGCACGTGGTCTAATGACCTTCCCTGTCTCCTCCAGCTCACTCCACTTTCTCTCAAATGCATTTAGCTTAACATACTTCTTGCATATCTAACCATGTCTACATCTGCTTCTCAGAGGATCTGAACTAACGCACACATTTATGAGCACATCTTCAACTGCAGCCCCCCTTGCTATCTCTGAGTTAAGACAGTGTCACGGATTTCATCATCCCTTCCACATACAGTAACCCTCGATTCTATCGCCTCGGTCTGCATTCCACAGTGAACTCTTCCCTTTTCATCCACATTCTCTTATTCGATACTTTCTCACAGAACGTTTACTCATTATTGTTTCAAGATTTCTTTTTATTGAGGTGTAACATACATACCAAAAAGTGCACATATTACTAAGTTTAAACTGAACTAGCTCTCAGATCAAGACACAGAACATTACCAGTACAGTCTTCTTTCATCTTCCCTTCTAATTATATCCTGTGTCTCAAGGGTTATCATAATTCTGACTTCTAAAAGCGCACATTGCTTTTTGCTTATTTTTCTTCTCCATATAAGTGCAATTGTTTAGTATATAGGTCACTGTGTCTGGTCTTTTGAACTCAACAAAAAATATAGTTGTAAGAGTCATCTATATTTTTGTGTCTAATTGTAGATAGTTTATTTTCAATGTACTAACACTGTAGAATGTGTGAAAATATCATAACTGACATGTATTTTATGGCTATAGACTTTTCAGTAATTTCCAATTTAGCACCATTACAAGTAGTATTGCTGTGAACATTCTACTATATCTTTTTTTAGGAATAAATGTGCAAAGTACTATTGAGGTTACCTAAGGAAACATTTATCGGGTTATAAATCATGTGTATGTCAGCTTCAGTAGACGCTGTCAAACAGATTTTCAAACTGTGCTATTTACACTTCCATCAACAGGGTTTGAGCATTCTAGCTGCTCCAAATCTTTATCAAGACTTGGACTTGTCTGTCTCTTTATTTTTGCCATTTTGATGGCTGTGTTCATTGCTTGTTTGTACTTAGATGGATCTCCTATTGCTTTGTTTCTGAATAGTTATATCACAGAGTGATTGCTATTGATTCTTATTCTGCTCTTCTACTAAGTTCTACCTGGCCTGTGGATGAGAAATGTTGCTAATTTTGTGTCTTTCTGGTGAATAGAATGAATAGAATAATAGTTATCTTCCATTCCTCCTCCAGTCCTTTGCAGTCATTGATGAATAAGATGACTATTTCCTAAAGCAGTGCTTAAGTGATAGATCAGTGATACAAATTTTAGCAACTTACAGTAACCTGAATGTGTTCTTTGGAAATGATCTGCTAAGGTAATTCCTTGCACATATTGTCATAGCTACCACACCCAAGGTGGCAGAAGTGCTATGTTCTCCTACTCTTTTGCCCCGAGGTTTGCCAAGATAAGAGCCTCATCCAGGTGGTTTCCAGTTCTACTGGCTTTGCAAGGATGAGTGACTTCTCTCTCATCTTCTTTCTACCTTTCTAATTTTTTTTTTGCTATCCCAGAATGTAGAAAATAGCAACCCACTCCAGTATTCTTGCCTGGAGAATCCTGTGGACAGAGAAGCCTGGTTGGCTACAGTCCAGGGGGTTACAAAGAGTGGGACATGACTGAGCAACTAACAGACACAATAAATGCACCCAGCTTTGTTTCCAAATAGACCCAAATTCATTTTATTTTTTTTGAAAACATCAAGTAACAATAGAACCTTTATTTAGAATGTATTATGATCCCCAGCATTTGAATTTTATCTCCAGAACTGAAAGACTTTCAGAAATCTCTTAAGTGAACTAGTTCTGCTTTTTCTTATCATTCAACTGATCTCTAATTCTATATGCCTTGATTTCAGACCAACAAATGCAAATTCTGCCTTTTGACTAGAGTTAGCGAAAAAGAGTACCAAAAAAAAAAAAAAAAAAAAGAGGAAGTGTAGGTGTTCCTCTTGGTTGCATAACTTGTTTTCATGATCCCAAAGCCATAACATATACTAATAATCAAATCATTGCAGACTAAATTCTGCTCTTGTCTCAATACTTTTTTACCACAATCACCCTTACTACTGCTGTAAACGTAGGTTATGTGCTTAGAGAGGATTTACGCAAACACACAGGAAGAATTATCTTAGCAGGCTGACACAAGTCACACTTCTCAAACAAGAGACAAATGATTTGCAATTTTTAGAGTTTCATTTCTTTGGATTGTTTTTCCAAGAACAAGTGACTAGATGATTATTAACAACCCTCTCAACTCTGCATCTCCATGATTCAATGCTTGGCAAAATCCCTAAAGGGTGTAAATATATGTTTTGTTTATTTTACATGTTTTATAGCCCTCACAACATTTGGCACATGTCATGGGCTCTTAATATATTTCATTCTAGTTTCTGTTTTTAAGAAAACAGTTATTACTACTTAAGAACTGGATTAGAGACTGAAAATTCTCTTTAAAAATAACACCTAGATTACTTTGGCTATTCGAGGTTTTTTGTATTTCCATACAAATTGTGAAATTCTTTGGTCTAGTTCTGTGAAAAATACCGTTGGTAGCTTGATAGGGATTGCATTGAATCTATAGATTGCTTTGGGTAGAATAGCCATTTTGACAATATTGATTCTTCCAATCCATGAACACGGTATGTTTCTCCATCTGTTTGTGTCCTCTTTGATTTCTTTCATCAGTGTTTTATAGTTTTCTATGTATAGGTCTTTTGTTTCTTTAGGTAGATATACTCCTAAGTATTTTATTCTTTTTGTTGCAATGGTGAATGGTATTGTTTCCTTAATTTCTCTTTCTGTTTTTTCATTGTTAGTATATAGGAATGCAAGGGATTTCTGTGTGTTAATTTTATATCCTGCAACTTTACTATATTCATTGATTAGTTCTAGTAATTTTCTCGTAGAGTCTTTAGGGTTTTCTATATAGAGGATCATGTCATCTGCAAACAGTGAGAGTTTCACTTCTTCTTTTCCTATCTGGATTCCTTTTACTTCTTTTTCTGCTCTGATTGCTGTGGCCAAAACTTCCAACACTATGTTGAACAGTAGTGGTGAGAGTGGGCACCCTTGTCTTGTTCCTGATTTCAGGGGAAATGCTTTCAATTTTTCACCATTGAGGGTGATGCTTGCTGTGGGTTTGTCATATATAGCTTTTATTATGTTGAGGTATGTTCCTTCTATTCCTGCTTTGTGGAGAGTTTTAATCATAAATGAGTGTTGAATTTTGTCAAAGGCTTTCTCTGCATCTATTGAGATAATCATATGATTTTTATCTTTCAATTTGTTAATGTGGTGTATTACATTGATTGATTTGCGGATATTAAAGAATCCTTGCATTCCTGGGATAAAGCCCACTTGGTCGTGGTGTATGATTTTTTTAATATGTTGTTGGATTCTGTTTGCTAGAATTTTGTTAAGGATTTTTGCATCTATGTTCATCAGTGATATTGGCCTGTAGTTTTCTTTTTTTGTGGCATCTTTGTCTGGTTTTGGAATTAGGGTGATGGTGGCCTCATAGAATGAGTTTGGAAGTTTACCTTCTTCTGCAATTTTCTGGAAGAGTTTGAGTAAGGTAGGTGTTAGCTCTTCTCTAAATTTTTGGTAGAATTCAGCTGTGAAGCCATCTGGTCCTGGGCTTTTGTTTGCTGGAAGATTTTTTATTACAGTTTCGATTTCCTTGCCTGTGATGGGGAACTGGAGGAATCAACCTGCCTGACTTCAGACTCTACTACAAAGCCACAGTCATCAAGACAGTGTGGTACTGGCACAAAGACAGAAATATAGACCAATGGAACAGAATAGAAAGCCCAGAGATAAATCCACGAACCTATGGACACCTTATCTTTGACAAAGGAGGCAAGGATATACAATGGAAAAAAGACAACCTCTTTAACAAGTGGTGCTGGGAAAACTGGTCAACCACTTGCAAAAGAATGAAACTAGAACACTTTCTAACACCATACACAAAAATAAACTCAAAATGGATTAAAGATCTAAATGTAAGACCAGAAACTATAAAACTCCTAGAGGAGAACATAGGCAAAACACTCTCCGACATAAATCACAGCAAGATCCTCTATGACCCACCTCCCAGAATATTGGAAATAAAAGCAAAACTAAACAAATGGGATCTAATGAAACTTAAAAGCTTTTGCACTACAAAAGAAACTATAAGTAAGGTGAAAAGACAGCCGTCAGATTGGGAGAAAATAATAGCAAATGAAGCAACAGACAAAGGATTAATCTCAAAAATATACAAGCAACTCCTGCAGCTCAATTCCAGAAAAATAAATGACTCAATCAAAAAATGGGCCAGAGAACTAAACAGACATTTCTCCAAAGAAGACATACAGATGGCTAACAAACACATGAAAAGGTGCTCAACATCACTCATTATTAGAGAAATGCAAATCAAAACCACAATGAGGTACCATTACACACCAGTCAGGATGGCTGCTATCCAAAAGTCTACAAGCAATAAATGCTGGAGAGGGTGTGGAGAAAAGGGAACCCTCTTACACTGTTGGTGGGAATGCAAACTAGTACAGCCACTATGGAAAACAGTGTGGAGATTCCTTAAAAAACTGGAAATAGAACTGCCATATGACCCAGCAATACCACTTCTGGGCATACACACTGAGGAAACCAGATCTGAAAGAGACACATGCACCCCAATGTTCATCGCAGCACTGTTTATAATAGCCAGGACATGGAAGCAACCTAGATGCCCATCAGCAGATGAATGGATAAGGAAGCTGTGGTACATATACACCATGGAATTTTACTCAGCCGTCAAAAAGAATTCATTTGAACCAGTCCTAATGAGATGGATGAAACTGGAACCCCTTATACAGAGTGAAGTAAGCCAGAAAGATAAAGAACATTACAGCATACTAACACATATATATGGAATTTAGAAAGATGGTAACGATAACCCTATATGCAAAACAGAAAAAGAGACACAGAAATACAGAACAGACTTTTGAACTCTGTGGGAGAAGGTGAGGGTGGGATGTTTCAAAAGAACAGCATGTATACTATCTATGGTGAAACAGATCACCAGCCCAGGTGGGATGCATGAGACAAGTGCTCCGGCCTGGTGCACTGGGAAGACCCAGAGGAATCGGGTGGAGAGGGAGATGGGAGGGGGGATCGGGATGGGGAATAAGTGTAAATCTATGGCTGATTCATATCAAAAAAAAAAAAAAAATAATAAAGTGAAAGTGACAGAAAAAAAAAAAAATAAAAAATAAAAAAAAAAAATAAAAATAACACCTAAAGTTCTTAGAAAAGGAGTCCACACTTTCAAAAGTGATTTAGTAAGATGAAATATCAATAGATAATAACCACCACAATCACTGCCACAACAATAGCAGTAAAATATGATCTTGATCTGCTACCATATAATATCATTTCTAATAGTTACACCAATTCCTAATGACATTCCATCATAATTAATTCCAGTACTTTTCCATGGATACTAGTTACAGACTGCTGAGTATGATTATGCTGCAGTTCAATAAAATATTAATTTTCTCATTTGATATAAATACACTGTCCTCAGAGAGTGAGGATGAGGGAAAGAGAGGGAAAGAAAGGAAAATATAGTGAAAACAAAATATTTTGCTTACCAGGATTCCCTATAAAATTAAAATTGTAATTTTCAACATAAACACAAATAGAAGATGAGCAAACAGAAGCATAGCTGAGTTTTCCAAATGGTACTAAATGTGAGTGAAATTATTACATGTGAGAAAGCAGAAGAGTTTGAAAACAGAGGGAAAGAGAGTGGAAGAAATGAAGCAGTGAGATGTAGATTACTACATGATCTTCATTTGGCCCCTTCTCCCCCAATTATTACTATGTATGATAGGTTTCTAAGTATAGAGACAGTATGGAACTTGGGGGTGTATGTTTGGGGATGTAATCTGGGGAGGACTTGGAGTTTTCACCCCGATGAGCACAACAGAATGAGTAAGTTCTGGAATCTCACAAAATTAGTGCAATAGATTCTGGACTCTAACAAAGTCTTGAACATTGTGCTTAGGTCAAGTTTAACCAGATGCCCAAGGACAGGAGGGCTCTAGCTGACATCTAGTTATAAAGATAATGGCTACAGTCAATTCAGTCAGTTCAGTTGCTCAGTCATGTCCAACTCTTGGCAACCCCAGGGACTGCAGCACGCCAGGCCTCACTGTCCATCACCAACTGTCAGAGTCTACCCAAACCCATGTCCACTGAGTCGGTGATGCCATCCAACAATCTTATCCCCTGTCATCCCCTTCTCCTCCTGCCTTCAATCTTTCCCAGCATCACGGTCTTTTCAAATGAAGTCAATTCTTCACATCAGGTGGCCAAAGTATTGGAGTTTCAGCTTCAACATCAGTACTTCCAATGAATATTCAGGTCTGATTTCCTTTAGGATGGACTGATTGGATCTCCTTGCAGTCCAAGGGACTCTCAAGAGTCTTCTCCAACACCACAGTTCAAAAGCATCAATTCTTCGGCGCTCAGCTTTCTTTATAGTCCAACTCTCACATCCATACATGACCACTGGAAAAGCCATAACCTTGACTAGATGGACCTTTGTTGGCAAAGTAATGTCTCTGCTTTTTAATATGCTGTCTAGGTTGGTCATAACTTTCCTTCCAAGGAACAAGTGTCTTTTAATTTCATGGCTGCAGTCACCATGTGCAGTGATTTTGGAGCTCCCCAAAATAAAGTCTGACACTGTTTCCACTTTTCTCCTGTCTATTTCCCATGAAGTGATGGGACCAGATGCCATGATCTCTATTTTTTCTGAATGTTGAGCTTTAAGCCAACTTTTTCACTCTCCTCTTTCACTTTTATCCAGAGCTTCTTTAGTTCTTTGCTTTCTGCCATAAGGATGGTGTCATCTGCATAGCTGAGGTTATCGATATTACTTCTGGCAATCTTGATTCCAGCTTGTGCTTCTTCCAGCCCAGCATTTCTCATGATGTACTCTGCATAGAAGTTAAATAAGCAGGGTGACAATATACAGACTTGACATACTCTTTCCCCGATTTGGAACCAGTCTGTTTTTCCATGTCCAGTTCTAGCTGTTGCTTCCTGGCCTGCATACAGATTTCTCAAGAGGCAGGTCAGGTGGTCTGGTATTCCCATCTCTTTCAGAATTTTCTACAGTTTGCTGTGATCCACACAGTCAAAGGCTTTGGCGTAGTCAATAAAGCAGAAATAGATGTTTTTCTGGAACTCCCTTGCTTTTTTGATGATCCAACAGATGTTGACAATTTGATCTCTGGTTCCTCTGCCTTTTCTAAAACCAGCTTGAATATCTGGAAGTTCACGGTTCACATACTGTTGAAGCGTGGCTTAGAGAATTTTGAGCATTACTTTACTAGAGTGTGAGATGAGTGAAATTGTGCAGTAGTTTGAGCATTCCTTGGCATTGCCTTTCTTTGGGATTGAAATGAAAACTGACCTTTTCCAGTCTTGTGGCCACTGCTGAGTTTTCCAAATTTGCTGGCATATTGAGTACAGCACTTTCACAGCATCATCTTTCAGGATTTGAAATAGCTCCACTGGAATTCCATCACCTCCACTAGCTTTGTTCATAGTGATGCTCCCTAAGGCCCGCTTGACTTCTCATTCCAGGATGTCTGGCTCTAAGTGAGTGATCATACCATCATGATTATCTAGGTCATGAAGGTCTTTTTTGTATAGTTCTTCCATGTACTCTTGCCACCTCTTCTTAATATCTTCTGCTTCTGTTAGGTCCATACCATTTCTGTCCTTTATTGAGGACATTTGACTGTACTTATGTCAAATAACAGTACCTATATCTACTTTCTTCCCAATACTTCCTAAGAAATGAATTGCATCTTACTCACTCATATATAAGATTACCTGAAGTTTCCAGCACAGAGATTAATAATAGATGTTTGATAATTAAATCTTGTGAAAATGATTTAAGTGAGTTTAATAAGATCTTGTGATGTAATGAAGAGAGAGGATTGACTTAGGGACCAAAAGACCTAAATTCAAATCTTGGCCTGAGGTAAACTTCAACAAGTTTCTTAGACTTTCTGAATTTTAGTCTTTTCAATTGCAAAATGGTATTTTATTACCTTTTTCAAAGTGTTGTATTAGAATGAGATCATAAATTTACCAGTTAGATAACAGGTCTATGAATGCAACACATGTGCTTAATTTACATTTTATTGTGAGGACTTCAAAGATTGTAAGTCTGTTACACTACAAATCCATAGGGTAAGGACTATCTTTCTTATATTTTGAACAATCCTTTTGCTTAATGCTGTATGGACCCTGGGCCCCTGTGAAAAGAGGTTCCATGAAAACTGAATGTGAACTTTTCATTATAGTTTTTAGTATATCTATATACAACTTTTAGTGGCCATACTCTTATCTCTGAGTAGTGAAGTAACTAATAAATACACATGGTTCTTCTTCAGTGTAAAATGGAGCACAACAATTATTATCTTTAGACGAATAAATAGTTATTTATACTGAAAGTAAGGAAATATTTTATTAAAAACAATTTTATCACTAACTTTTGCAATAATACAGTGCTTGCATAAAATATTTGGCATTATTTGTTCACTATTTTCGTAGAAATTCAGAATTCAGAAATAACTTTACTGTTGCCATTAGCAGTACATCCTCTCAGTAGCTATGACCTTTTTAAGCTTCTAGAGGAAAAGCTCAGCACTGCAGAATCCTGGGAAATTTTAAAGGCCTCATGATGACTATTGCAACGTAGATTTAGCAATATGTTCATTCTAAGCCCAACTCAAAACTTCAAATGCTTTTCAAATCTTTATAGCGGCTGTACTAGTTTGCATTCCCACCAACAGTGTAAGAGGGTTCCCTTTTCTCCACACCCTCTCCAGCATTTATTGCTTGTAGACTTTTGGATAGCAGCCATCCTGACTGGCGTGTAATGGTACCTCATTGTGGTTTTGATTTGCATTTCTCTGACAATGAGTGATGTTGAGCATCTTTTCATGTGTTTGTTAGCCATCTGTATGTCTTCTTTGGAGAAATGTCTATTTAGTTCTTTGGCCCATTTTTTGATTGGGTCATTTATTTTTCTGGAATTGAGCTGCAGAAGTTGCTTGTATATTTTTGAGATTAATCCTTTGTCTGTTGCTTTGTTTGCTATTATTTTCTCCCATTCTGAAGGCTGTCTTTTCACCTTGCTTATAGTTTCCTTTGTTGCGCAAAAGCTTTTAAGTTTAATTAGGTCCCATTTGTTTATTTTTGCTTTTATTTCCAATATTCTGGGAGGTGGGTCATAGAGGATCTTGCTGTGATTTATGTCAGAGAGTGTTTTGCCTATGTTCTCCTCTAGGAGTTTTATAGTTTCTGGTCTTACATTTAGATCTTTAATCCATTTTGAGTTTACTTTTGTGTATGGTTTTAGAAAGTGTTCTAGTTTCATTCTTTTACAAGTGGTTGACCAGCTTTCCCAACACCACTTGTTAAAGAGGTTGTCTTTTTTCCATTGTATATCCTTGCCTCCTTTGTTGAAGATAAGTTGTCCATAGGTTCGTGGATTTATCTCTGGGCTTTCTATTCTGTTCCATTGATCTATATTTCTGTCTTTGTGCCAGTACCATACTGTCTTGATGACTGTGGCTTTGTAGTATAGTCTGAAGTCAGGCAGGTTGATTCCTCCAGTTCCATTCTTCTTTCTCAAGATTACTTTGGCTATTCGAGGTTTTTTTGTATTTCCATACAAATTGTGAAATTATTTGTTCTAGTTCTGTGAAAAATACCGTTGGTAGCTTAATAGGGATTGCATTGAATCTATAGATTGCTTTGGGTAGTATAGCCATTTTGACAATATTGATTCTTCCAATCCATGAACACTGTTGGTGGGAATGCAAACTAGCACAGCCACTATGGAGAACAGTGTGGAGATTTCTTAAAAAACTGGAAATAGAACTGCCATATGACCCAGCAATCCCACTTCTGGGCATACACACTGAGGAAACCAGATCTGAAAGAGACATGTGCACCCCAATGTTCATAGCAGCACTGTTTATAATAGCCAGGACATGGAAGCAACCTAGATATCCATCAGCAGATGAATGGATAAGCTGTGGACGAAGCTGTGGTACATATACACCATGGAATATTACTCAGCCATTAAAAAGAATTCATTTGAATCAGTTCTAATGAGATGGATGAAACTGGAGCCCATTATACAGAGTGAAGTAAGCCAGAAAGATAAAGAACATTACAGCATGCTAACACATATATATGGAATTTAGAAAGATGGTAATGATAACCCTATATGCAAAACAGAAAAAAGAGACACAGATGTACACAACAGACTTTTGGACTCTGTGGGAGAAGGCGAGGGTGGGGTGTTTCGAGAGAACAGCATTGAAACACGTATATTATCTATGGTGAAACAGATCACCAGCCCAGGTGGGATGCATGAGACAAGTGCTCGGGCCTGGTGCACTGGGAAGACCCAGAGGGATTGGGTAGAGAGGGATGTGGGAGGGGGGATCAGGATGGGGAATACATGTAACTCCATGGCTGATTCATGTCAATGTATGACAAAACCCACTACAATATTGTAAAGTAATTAGCCTCCAACTAATAAAAATAAATGAAAAAAAAAACAAGAAAAAAATAAATGCTTTTCAAATCTTTATATAGAATAATACCCATTTTTCTGTGGCTTTTTAAAAATAGTCTCTTCACAACTGGGCTTCCCTTGTGATTCAGGTGGTAAAGAATCTGCCTGCAATGTGGGAGACTAGGGTTCGATCCCTGGGTTGGGAAGATCCCCTGGAGAAGGGAAAGGCTACCCACTCCAGTATTCTGGCCTGGAAAATTCCATGGACTGTATAGTCCTTGGGGTTGCAAAGAGTCGGACACGACTGAGCGACTTTAATCTCGTGTTTGTGGCTCTTGCCATCTTATTTGTTTATTTCTTCACAGCCAGTGATTCTTGGGAGGGCAATTTCAGGAGAGATTGAGCCACCTCAGAGAGCTCATTTAGTAATTCAACATTTTTCTTATGAGTCTTTGGACCTTGTATCCTATAACAACCACTCATGAGTAAGAAAATAATCCCCACATGGATCCAGGTGTTCTTTGCATTTTGACTCTCAAAATTTTGCTTCTTCATAAAAGTATATTTCCCTTAAAGTCGAGAACATCAGATAATATGAATCCTTCAAATTAAATTGGGGAAAGATCTAATATCACAAACACTATAACACATGTGATACCAAAGGCCCAAACAACAAAATAAAAAAAGAGGTAATTGGACTTCATCAAAATTAAACACTTGAGCAACTAAGAACACTCTTAACAAGAGTGAAAAGGAAGCCCATGGAATTGAGAGAAAATATTTGGAAATCATATATCTGATAAGGAGTTAACATCTAGGTTATACATAGAACTCCTACCTGTCAACAACAATTAAAACAACTCAATTTAAAAATGAGCAAAGGACTTAGACATTTCTACAAAGAGGATATATAGACAGTCAATAAGCACAGGTAAAGCTGCTCAATATCATTAATTGTTAGTGAAATTGAAATAAAAATCAACCTGAGATATCCTTTCATACTGATGAAGTTGGCTATAGAAAGAAAGGGAGAAAGAAAGAAAGAAAAAGAAAGGCAGGAAGGGAGGGTGAAGGAAAGAAAAGGAGAGAGAGAAAGAGGAGAAAGGAAAAGAGGGAGAAAGGGATAAAGTAAGGAAGGAAAGGAGGGTCGAGGAAAAGAAATTATGGATTGGTGAGAATTTGGAGAAATTGGAATCCTATGCATTGCTGATGGGAAGGTAAAATGGTGCCACTATGGGGAAAAGCTGTTGGGTGTTCCCTCAAAAGACAGAATTATCATTTGATCCATAAATTCCACTTCTAGGTATATTCCGCAAAGAATTGAAGGCAGGAACTCGAACAGGTATTTGTACACCAACACGCAGAGCATTATTCACAATTCACATTCATAGCATTATTCACAGTAGCCAGAAGGAGGATGTGACCCAATGTCTATCTATAGATAAATGTTTGAATAAAATGTATGTACATACAATGGAATATTATTCAGTCTTAAAAAGATAAGAAGTTTTGACACATGGTACAACAGAGGTGAACCTGTGGACATAGTGCTAAGTTACATAAGCCAGTCACAAAGGGAAGATATTGTAGGATTCCACTAATGGTAAACACCTAAAGTAGTCCAATTCATAGCAGTGGAAAAATTGAATGATGGCTACCAGCGGCTGGAAGAGAAGGGCAAATGGAGAGTTACTGTCTAATGGGTACAGAGTTTCAATCTGGGAAGATGAAATTGTTAGTGATCATAGTGGTGATGGTTTCACAATAACATGAACACACTTAATGCTACTGAACTGTAAACCTGGAAATCGTTGATGGTATATTATGTTATATTTTATCATAATAAAAAGTAAGTTTTAACACAATAGGTAATACAGGTGACCCTTGATGGATAAATGACAGATAAATAACAGAGTAGATAGATAGGGGACTTTTAGAATTATTTATAAATGTCCTAACTTGAATAAAAAGGGTAGTAAACACATATAGGGCAGCTCTGAATCTGAATTTCTGTTTTGTAAACTGTGGAATCCAGTACAGCTTATCCAAATTCCATTAACTATTCCTCACCTATGTCTACTAAACATAGAATCAGACTATCTCAGATAGTCTCTGTCTTGGGTTGTCATGTTCTTTGTTTTTAGGGTCCAATTTAAAAAAAAAAATTCAAAGTTATGTTAGAATTAAGCTGGAGGATGTTCTGAACAGTCAGAGGTAGACACAATACAAGGGGAAAGTTAAGGAGGTACCTAGAAATTCAATCTCAGTTAATACATCTAAAGAACAAGTGGGGGAATGTACTTAAGAGGAAAAAGAAATGACCAGAAGCTGAGGTTGCCAACAGAATGCAAGGCGAGAGAATATGTGGTTCAAGAAAAGTGGTTTGTTGGTTTGTTGCTTATATTTTTATTCATCCTACCAGGATTAACTTAAAAGCTTGGAGAAATTGAAGCTCAGGCTTAGGGCACTCTTTGAGCCATTTACAGGTAGCTGGGGAAAATAGAAAGGAGGCAGTCACTAATACTTTATTCTCTTAATTTCTTTAGTCCTTGCCTTGGGCTTCCCAAGGGGTGCAGTGGTAAAGAATCTGCTTGCCAGTGGAGGAGACTCAAGAGACATAGGTTCAATCCCTGGGTCAGGAAGATGCCCTGGAGAAGGAAATGGCAACCCACTCCAATATTCTTGCCTGGGGAATGCCATGGACCGAGGAGCCTGGAGGGCTCCAGTCCATGGGGTCACAAGGAGTCAGACATAACTGAGTAACTGAGCAGGTGCTTTGCCTCTATTTTGTTACATTTCTTTTTATTAATAATTGGGCTTAGTGTAGAAGTGAAGAATAATTTGACTTTTAAATCATGTTTATTGAAAAGCACTTTATTTGTGTTTTTCAACTTTCTCCACCGTTCCAGGTACAAAGAAACGAAAACACTGTTAACTGATCCAGCATTAATTATCCAATCTGAATCTAAGGCAAGTAGGCTTGAATGGAACCATGGAATTAATTAAAGAAGGAAAGCCTGCCACCAAATTGATTAAAGAAGAAATGCCTGTAGTACCAGATTTAACTATCAGATTAAAAAAAAAAATTTCTTTGAGCAATTAGTTTTTATCAGTCAATTCTGCAGTCCAAACTGCCAGCCAAAAATGTTTCACTTGGCAAGTTCTGTGTTTAAAGATGATTTTAATTTTTATGACTCCAGGCAGACCAGTTCACCACAATGCCTGTAACCTCTTACTGATGATACCGAGCTATCACATACATTTTTCTAACATATTTCAGATACGGCAGGTTCTCAAAGCATGGCATTCTTCAGTAACAGACTTCAAGGAAGGGAAGACAAAACTATATAGATCTGGTTAATGGTCAATTTAGCTCCATCATTGCATAAGGGACATGATTCCCACATACCACCTTCAAAGCCCAAGTTCCAGATTCATTTTTTACTGGCCAGTCAGTCAATTCAGTCACTCATTTGTGTCCAACTCTTTGTGACCCCATGAATCGCAGCACGCCAGGCCTCCCTGTCTATCACCAACTCCTGGAGTTTACTCAAACTCATGTCCATCTAGTCGGTGATGCCATCCAGCCATCTCATCCTCTGTTGTCCCCTTCTCCTCCTGCCCCCTATCCATTCCAGCATCAGGATCTTTTCCAAAGAGTCAACTCTTCTCATGAGCTCGCCAAAGTATTGGAGCTTCAGCTTCAGCATCAGTCCTTCCAATGAACACCCAGGACTGATCTCTTTAGGATGGACTGGTTGGATCTCCTTGCAGTCCAAGGGACTCTCAAGAGTCTTCTCCAACACCACAGTTCAAAAGCATCAATTCTTCGGTGCTCAGCTTTCTTCACAGTCCAACTTTCACATCCATACATGACCACTGGAAAAACCATAGCCTTGACTAGACAGACCTTTGTTGACAAAGTAATGTCTCTGCTTTTTAATATGCTGTCTAGGTTGGTCATAACTTTCCTTCCAAGGAGTAAGCGTCTTCTAATTTCATGGCTGCAATCACCATCTGCAGTGATTCTGGAGCTCCCCGCAAATAAAGTCTGACACTGTTTCCACTGTTTCCCCATCTATCTTCCATGAAGTGATGGGACTGGATGCCATGATCTTAGTTTTCTGAACGTTGCGCTTTAAACCAACTTTTTCACTCTCCTCTTTCGCTTTCATCAGAGGCTTTTTAGTTCCTCTTCACTTTCTGCCATAAGTGTGGTGTCATACGCATATCTGAGGTTATTGATATTTCTCCTGGCAATCTTGGTCCCAGCTTGTGCTTCTCCCAGCCCAGCGATGTACTCTGCATGTACTCTGTACATGTACTCATGATGTACTCTGCATATAAGTTAAATAATCAGGGTGACAATATACAGCCTTGACGTCCTTCTTTTCCTATTTGGAACCAGTCTGTTGTTCCAAGTCCAGTTCTAACTGTTGCTTCCTGACCTGCATACAGCTTTCTCAAGAGGCAGGTCAGGTGGTCTGGTACTCCCATCTCTTTTCAGAATTTTCCACAGTTTATTGTGATCCACACAATCAAAGGCTTTGGCATAGTCTACAAAACAGAAACAGATGTTTTTCTGGAACTCTCTTGCTTTTTCAATGATCCAGAGGATGTGGGCAATTTTTACTGGTAGAGAACTACAATTTACTACGTGCTATAGGTTTTTCATTTCTTTATTTTTGGTTCCCTTCGCCCCACTTATTTTGTTTAAATAAGCATTTTTAAAGAACAGTTTTAGATTTACAGAAAAATTAAAAAGATATTACAGAGAGTTTTTCACTTCTCATATATCCCATATGCTGTTTCCACTATTATTAACACCTTTACATTAGTAGGGTACATTTGTTACAATTAATGAGCCAATATTGATACATTATTGTTGTGAACTGAATGGACTCCCCAAAATTCATACGCTGAAATCTTAATCCCCCAGTGAAACATTATTAAGAGGTGGTGCCTGAGGGAGAAAAACAGGTATCAGGGTGGAAGCCTCTAGAATGGGGGTTAAGATTACCCTCATGAAAAGAGCTTGCTCAGGCTCTTTGCTTCTTACTATGTGAGAATACAAACAAAAGTAGTCAGATTGCAATGAGAAGGAAGGTCCTCACTAGAACTCCATCACGCTGCACAGATTTCTAGCCCCTGGAACTGTCAGAAATAAACTACCAAATCCATAGTACTTTCTTACAGCAGCCTGAATGAAGACAATTAATATTAACCAAAGTCTATACTTTACCCATACTGAATGTCCTTTTTATGTTCTAGGGCCAATCCAGGAAACACTACATTTAGTTGTCATGTCTTCCTAAGCTCCCCTTAGATGTAACAGTTTCTCAGAATTTCCTTTATGATGACCTTGATAGCTTTGAGGAGCACTAATCAAGTATTTTGTGGAATGCTTCTCTGTCAGAATTGTCTGTTTTTCTCATAATTAGACAGGGTTCAGGGGTTTTTAGGAGGAAGAGCACAGAAGTAAAGTGCCATTTTCACTACACCATTGCATTTCTTTTTTTTGACTGAATATATTTTATTTTATTTTTTTATTTTTATTTTTTTTATTAGTTGGAGGCTAATTACTTCACAGCATTTCAGTGGGTTTTGTCATACATTGGTATGAATCAGCCATAGAGTTACACGTATTCCCCATCCCGATCCCCCCTCCCACATCCCTCTCTACCCGATCCCTCTGGGTCTTCCCAGTGCACCAGGCCCGAGCACTTGTCTCATGCATCCCACCTGGGCTGGTGATCTGTTTCACCATAGATAATATACATGCCGTTCTTTCGAAACATCCCACCCTCACCTTCTCCCACAGAGTTCAAAAGTCTGTTCTGTATTTCTGTGTCTCTTTTTCTGTTTTGCATATAGGGTTATCGTTATAATGTTCATCGCAGCACTGTTTATAATAGCAAGGACATGGAAGCAACCTAGATGCCCATCAGCAGATGAATGGATAAGGAAGCTGTGGTACATATACACCATGGAACACTGCATTTTATCAATATGCGTTATCACTGTTGCTGTTGGCTTTGGTTGACATGGTGTTTTTCAGATTACTCTACTATAAAGTTATTCTTCTTCCCTGCCTTTCATGTTGTATTTTTGAAACCAAGTCACTATGTGCTGATAACCCTTCAGGAAATCATAGTTATTTATCACCTGCTTGGGGAAGAAATGTCTATATAAATTCTTTGGAATTCATCATTTGTCTCCTCCATTTTTTATTTACTCAACCATTTATAACAGTATGGACTCATGAAGAGTTGCTTTATGCTTGGGGTTACAATACACTACTTAATTTTGTTCTCAGCTTGGTCTAGTTCGAGCATTGTTCCAGCTGTCAGTTGCCTCCTGTTACCTTTTGACATAGCTTTATCAGATTTTTTTTTTTTTTTAGAAAGGCATTGCCTTATTCTCTGTTGCTAGAAGATGCTCAAGGCTCATCTTGTACACTTCCTTTCCAGTCCTATGAGCAAGGAACTTTGGTCCATTGTATTGGGAAATGGTTTTAGTAACCAAGATCTCAATGCTCAGTTGCTGTTACTAGAGCATCAGTGCTTCTAGATCCTTTTGGCTAACAAAGGAAGGAAACGTGTTTACTAACCCATCTGTATACACATAACTGTCAGCCCTTCTATATGTAGCCACCTGTATCTATAATATATTAAGCTAAACATGAATTCATACTGATTTCTCCAACCTTAATTCATTACTACATGGATGATGTTATTCTCTTCCTTTTAGCTTATCTGAAAATTTCCACTGTAACAGGGAGGAACCTGGCTCCCATTATCAGCCATTCATTAACTTAATTGTTCAAGTAAATTGTTCAGGTACTGATGTAACAGTATCAGAATTGTCAATCCATACCCTCTCTGACCATGGATATTTTCAGATGTCAAAATTTCAAAAGCTAAATCTAGAGAAACTAATGTATTATATTATGTATAAAGGATTAGTTCCTCAGTCATGTTCAGTTCTTTGCAACCCCATGTACTGTAGCCTGCCAGGCTCCTCTGTCCATGGGATTTTTCAGGCAAGAATATTGGAGTGGGTTGCCATGCCCTCCTCCAGGGAGTCTTCCCAACTCAGGGATCATACCTGGGTCCCCCATATTGCAGGCATATTCCTTACCATCTGAGCCAGCAGAGAAGCCCATATGATGTGTAAAGCAAGCATAAAAATGGCATTTACTCTATTCCCAATAAATCCACACAGAGCATGCCATATTTTAAAAAAAGAGTTTATGTATTTTTGTTCATTATAAAATACAGCCAAATTATTAAATAATTGGAAAAGGTATGGATTAAGAAACTACACATAACTTATATAAAATCTATAGAACATTACATGTGGAAGGTATCATTTGAATTTCAGTAAGTAGATATTACTAACTTTTATCTCTATAAAGAAAGCTGAGCACCGAAGAATTGATGCTTTTGAACTGTGGTGTTGGAGAAGACTCTTGAGAGTCCCTTGGACTGCAAGGAGATCCAACCAGTCCATCCTAAAGGAGATCAGTCCTGGTTGTTCCTTAGAAGGACTGATGTTGAAGCTGAAACTCCAATACTTTGGCTACCTGATGAGAAGAGCTGACTCACTTGAAAAGACCCTGATGCTGGGAAAGATTGAGGGCAGGAGCAGAAGGGGATGTCAGAGGATGAAATGGTTGAATGGCCTCACCGACTCAACGGACATGGGTTTGGGTAAACTCTGGCAATTGGTGATGGACAGGGAGGCCTGGCGTGCTGCAGTTCATGGGGTCGCAAAGAGTTGGACACGACTGAGCAAAAAACTGAACTGAACTGAATCTCTATGTTAGATCATAGAGATTCAGTTCAGTTCAGTCAGTCATGTCCAGCTGTTTGTGATCCCATGGACTGTAGCACACCAGGCTTCCCTGTCCATCATCAGCTCTCAGAGCTTGCTTAAACTCATGTCCATCAAATCGGTGATGCCATCCAACCACCTCATCCTCTGTCATCCACTTCTCCTCCCACCTTCTCCTCCCACCTTCTCCTCCCACCTTCTCCTTTCCCAGCATCAGGGTCTTTTCCAATGAGTCTGTTCTTCTCATTGGTGGCCAAAGTATTGGAACTTCAGCTTAAGCATCAGTCCTTCCAATAAATATTCAGGACTGATCTCCTTTAGGATGGACTGGTTGGATCTCCTTGCAGTCCAAGGGACTGTTAAAAGCCTTTCCAACACCACAGTTCAAAACCACCAATTCTTGGGCACCCAGCTTTCTTTATGGTCCCTCTCTCACATCGATACATGACTACTGGAAATACCATAACTTTAACAGTACAGACCTTTGTTGGCAAAGTAATGTCTCTGCTTTTTAATATGCAGTCTAGGTTTGCAATAGCTTTTGAGATAAAACAAAACAGAATTGTATTCAGCTGGGAGAGTGAAAAAATTCCTTCAGAAATAAAAAAAAAGTGTTAGACAAGGAACAAGGGGAAGTCTTTTCATATTAGCACAGGGGCCTCACTCGAGCTTTACAGGAGGATTTTGTAACCATGAGATTTTTTTAAAAAATCAAAGTATATAATTGGAAGGAAAGATTTGACAAACCTAGACAGAGTATTAAAAAGCAGAGACATCATCGTTGACAAAGGTGCATCTAGTCAAAGCTACGGTTTCTCCAGTAGCTATTTATGGTCAATTCTAAAGGAAATCAATCCTGAATATTCATTGGAAGGACTGATGCTGAAGTTTGGATACTTTGGCCACTTGATGCGAAGAACTGACTCATTGGAAAAGACCCTGATGTTGGGAAAGATTGAAGGCAGGGGAAGAAGGGAATGACAGAGGAGAGGTTGTTGGATGGCATCACCGACTCAGTGGACATGGGTTTGAGCAAGCTCCAGGAGATGGTGAAGGACAGGGAAGCCAGGCGTGTTGCAGTCCATGGGGTCTCAAAGAGTCAGACGTGACTGAGCAACTGAACAATAAGAAATGTACAACTATAAGAGTTGGACCATAAAGAAGGCTGAGTGCTGAAGAAGTGATGCTTTAGAATTATGGTACTGGAGAAGACTCTTGAGAGTCCCTTGGCAGCAAGGAGATCAAACCAGTCAATCATAAAAGAAATAAACCCTAGATATTCATTGGAAGGACTGTTGCTAAAGCTCTAATACTTTGGCACCAAAAACCCAACTCATTGGGAAAGACTGCTGCTGGGAAATATTGAAGGCAAAAGGAGAAGTGGGTAGCAGAGGATGAGATGACTAAAGAGCATCACTGACTCAATGTATATGAATTTGAGCAAACTTTGAGAGATAGTGGAGGACAGAGGAGCCTGGCATGCTGTAGTCATGATATTACAAAGAGTTGGACAAGGCTTAGCAACTGAATAACAAAAATATAATTGTAAATAGAAGGAATAACAACATTTCACTTAAAAACATTTTGTAACAAACTGTTTACTGACATGGCTGGCATATACTAGAGGAGAACGAAACAAGTGTGGATGGTTGATGGGGGGATGATTCACATGTCATGATGAGGTTGTTAGAGACCTCTAAGGCCTGAGAAGAAAACATGGGTTTCCCTGGTGGCTCAGATGGTAAAGAATCTGCCTGCAATGCAGGAGACCCGGGTTCGATCCCTGGGTCAGGAAGATCCACTGAAGAAGGGCATGGCAACGCACTCCAGTATTCTTGCCTAGAGAATCCCATGGACAGAGGAGCCTGGCAGGCTATAGTCCATAGGGCTGCAAAGAGTCAGACATGACTGAGTGACTAACCCACAAAGGATTCCTGTATGGGGGCATGGTGGATACCTGTGGAAGCATAAGGAAGTAAATCTAGAAAGTAAGTAAATCTAAATCTACATTTAGAATGTTTTCCCATAAACATGCTATTTAGGGAAACACTGAAAATATAAATGTGAGGGTATTTTGAAAAGCATGGGATGAATACCAGACAATTAATTTAGGATGCAGACAGTGGAAACAATCAAATCAGAACATGTTGAAAACGTTAGCTAAACCATGCCCTATGAAATAGAATCACTAGACACATTAAAAGCTTATCTTTAGCACTAGTACCAAGATCTTTTACAAACCTATTAGAATATTCCTCTGGATAAAATCTGAAGGAAACTTTGAGTGGAAGTATCTATGAATGCTTCCCCATTTTCCAACATGTTATGATTTTAAGTCCATCTATCATTTTAACTGCATAATGTTTAAAAGTCTTGAAACAATAATATTTCTCCAACATGATTTTTATCTATGGGAATGCAAAGAGTATAGAAAACCATTCTTTCTCTACTCGTCAAGAGTTGGGTTCTTTGACCCTTAAGTAATCTTCTGGAGAATTTCTGGTTGCTCCATCTGTAACTCTTGCGGGAAGTAATAAGCCTGCTATTTACTCTGTTACATGGAAAAAAATCCCCATTTGTTGTCTGATCTCTGCTCTGCAAATTCAGCAGATGGTTACCAAACTTGGGGCAGTTGCTGTCTGACCGATTTTTGAAGTGGGTAACGGAGAAATCACTATCTAAGCTTTTTTTTGTTATTGTAAGGTTAATACAGTCTTAGGCAATTTTTGAAGTTTTATTACTACCACAAGCAACAATCAACACATTAAGTTTTGCATCTTTTTTTCTGAAGTTTTCAAACATAGCCTGGATGCAAAATAGGCATTTTACAGTATCTAATAGTTACCTAATTACTTACTAAAACCTTGAATGAACAATTTTGCTTAGGTGACTTCAACCTATGAATCTATTTTCTGATGCAAAAAAAAAAAAAGGCAATTATGAAAATTACTTGATTTGCAGGTTGGATGTACAATATATGTGTTACAGTATTTTTGCACTTAATTCAGTGTGAAGGTGAACACTTTATCTCTCCATACTTTTTAAATTCTGTGTACCTCTATATTTACATTTGTATTTCTATTTGGAAAATCTTGATTTGTAATTTCTAATTCACAAAAGTGGATTAAATGCAAGGGGTATTTTTTTTTCCTAACTTTGCAAAATATTTTATTGTGAGTATACCATACAGAGTAAAGGTGTGTAACTGTGTAAAATAACAAAATAAAAGGAACAACCTTGTGTTTATCAATCAGGTTAACAAACAGAACATTACTAATATTTTTGAAGGCTACTGTATGCCTATGGGGCAATTGATTGTTTGCTGAACTTTAGTTTAAATCTGTGTCTATACATATAAAACTTGTGTCTACATATATATTTTACTAATATAATTGAAACAAAGCAAAACAAAATTTTCAGTTCTGCCAATTTACTGACTTTTCCTTCTCTTGTTCTCACATCCTCTCTTACTCTTTCTCATTTTTCCTTCTTGACTTGTTTACATGATGCCTAACCTTCAGTTTGATCCACTTAACTGCCTTTTCAATGGAATACTTTGTTGTCTTACAGATAGTGACAATGTAGATGAAAGAGTGAGGAAAATCATTTGGCATATTTTAAAAGTGATTAACAATGAAAATAAAGAAATAGATTTTTTAAAGTATTCATTATTAAGATTCACCAAATTGGTTAGATGTCTGCACTTTGCCTTCAGGGTTGTATATGTTTCATATTAAAGATGTATATGTAACACATTAAGAGGTTTTGCATAATGTTGAGAGTATTTTTGATAATTTAGCCCCCAAATGACATTAAAAAGGCCCCAAGAACAGACTTTGGGTTGCTTTGTATGGCTTCCCATTTCTTTTTTGGAAGGAGACCCAGGAAATAGAATAGCTTATAATGCTCACCATTTAAAATGAAGGTAATGAAAAATAAATAAATAAATAAATAAAATGAAGGTGATGGAATCCATTAGAATTTTTCAATTCCATATCCTAGCCCTTTAGACCTTTCCATTGTCCATTTAGCGCAATTTTATCTGTTAACATTTGTTCCATTTCAGGCCAAAATCCACTCACCCCCAAATTCTTTCACTTCTCAAATCATACAAATTACTTCCCCCTTGTCTTCTAGACCAGTCTTCCCACATAGTCTTCTTCCCTTTGTGTGGCTAACCCCCACTCATCTTTCAGATTTTAGATTTTCTCAGGACAGACTACCTAGGTTAGATAACTCCTTGCTACCTGCTTCTGAAGAACCCTGTATCTCTCCCATCATCATTTTATTAAAATAATTTGTTATCTGTTATATTCACTATGTATGAGAGCCACAAGATGACTACAAAGGTGGATAGGACAAGGGAATTATAAAAATCCAACTGGGGTCTGAAGAGAATACTGGACATGAAATTTAAGCAGAACTCTGACGAAGATGAGGCCCCACAGCATGGCTGGTAAAGATCAATAGGCAGAGAGAGTTTACGTCCAGAGGGAAACAAAGTTTCGAAGAACAGAAACTACTGGCATTGAATTTTCAGTTGGTTCCTGCTTGTGCATCATCTCAAAAATTCTATATATATGGAATCTAGAAAAATGGTACAGAAGAATTTATTTACAAGGCCGCAGTAGAGAAACAGACATAGACAATAAACTTGTGGACTTGGAGAGAGGGGAGGAGAGGGTGAGATGTGTGGAAAGAGTAACATGGAAACTTACAGTACCATATGTAAAATAGACAGCCAAGGACAATTTGCCATATGGCTCAAGAAACTCAAACAGGGACTCTGTACCAACCTATAGGGGTGAGATGGGGAGGGAGATGGGAGGGAAGTTCAAAAGGGAGGGGATATGTGTATACCTATGGCTGATTCATTGGAAGGACTGATGCTGAAGCTGAAACTCCAATACTTTGGCCACCTCATGCGAAGAGTTGACTCATTGGAAAAGACCCTGATGCTGGGAGGGATTGGGGGCAGGAGGAGAAGGGGACGACAAAGGATGAGATGGCTGGATGGCATCACCGACTCAATTGATGTGAATTTGAGTAAATTCCGGGAGTTGGTGATGGACAGGGAGGCCTGGTGTGCTGCGATTCATGGGGTCACAAAGAGTCAGATATGACTGAGCGACTGAACTGAACTGAACTGATGGCTGATTCATCTTAAGGCTTGACAGAAAACAGAAAAGTTCTGTAAATCAATTATCCTTCAATAAAAAGTTAATTAATTAAAAAACATTCTATTATGCTGCACACTTTTGTGTTAACGTGGATTGGGAATTAGAAAAGAGAATGGGCTTTGCTCCACACTGTTGATAATGTTGACTCAGAGAGAAAATGGCAGTTGAATGTATCTAGGGTGATTGAAAGGAGCTAAACAACATAGGAAAATTGGACTGCAACATGAACTAACAAATGAAAAAATAATAGAGGACTTTTCCTCATCCCAAAATGTGTAGCTTTTTTATAATTAAAAAAACAAGGGGACTTCAGATAACCACATCAATAGTAAATGTGTGCAGTTCAGTTCAGTTCAGTCACTCAGTTGTGTCCAACTCTTTGCAACCCCAGGGACTGCAACACCCCAGGCCTCCCTGTCCATCACCAACTCCTGGAGTTTACTCAAACTCATGCTCATTGAGTTGGTGATGCCATCCAACCATGTCATCCTCTGCTATATTCTTCTCCTTCTGCCTTCATTCTTTCCCAGCATCAGGGTTTTTTCAAATGAGTCAGCTCTTCACCTCAGGTAGCCAAACTATTGGAGTTTCAGCTTCAGCATCAGTCCCTCCAATGAACACCCAGGACTGATCTCCTTTAGGATGGACTGGTTGGATCTCCTTGCAGTCCAAGGGACTCTCAAGAGTCTTCTCCAACACCACAGTTCAAAAGCATCAGTTCTTCGGTGCTCAGCTTTCTTTATAGTCCAACTCGCATCCATACATGACTACTGAAAAAACCCACAGCCTTGACTAGACAGAACTTTGTTGGCAAAGTAATGTCTCTGCTTTTTAACATGCTGTCTAGGTTGGTCATAACTTTTCTTCCAAGGAGTAAGCATCTTTTAATTTCATGGCTGCAGTCACCATCTGCAGTGATTTTGGAGCCCCCCAATAAAATGGGACCAGATACAACGATCTTAGTTTTCTGAATGTTGAGCTTTAAGCCAATTTTTTCTCTCTCCTCCTTTACTGTCATCAAGAGGCTCTTTAGTTCTTCTTCACTTTCCGCCATAAGGGTGGTGCCATCTGCATATCTGAGGTTATTGATATTTCTCCTGGCAATCATGATTCCAGCTTGTGCTTCCTCCATCCCAGCGTTTCTCATGATGTACCCTGCATGTAAATTAAATAAGCAGGGGAACAATAAACAGCCTTGATGTACTCCTTTTCCTATTTGGATCCAGTCTGTTGTTCCAAGTCCAGTTCTACTGTTGCTCCCTGACCTGCATACAAATTTCTCAAGAGGCAGGTCAGGTGGTCCTGTATGCTCATCTCTTTCAGAATTTTCCACAGTGTATTGTGATCCACACAGTCAAAGGCTTTGGCATAGTCAATAAAGCAGAAATAGATGTTTTTCTGGAACTCTCTTGCTTTTTTGATGATCCAACAGATGTTGGCAATTTGATCTCTGGTTCCTCTGCCTTTTCTAAAACCAGCTTGAATATCTGGAAGTTCACAGTTCACGTACTGTTGAAGCCTGGCTTGGAGAATTTTGAGCATTACTTTACTAGCATGTGAGATGAGTGCATGTGTGGTAGTTTGAGCATTCTTTGGCATTGCCTTTCTTTGGGATTGGAGTGAAAACTGACCTTTTCCAGTCTTGTGGCCACTGCTGAGTTTTCCAAATTTGCTGGCATATTGAGTGCAGCACTTTCACAGCATCATCTTTTAGGATTTGTAATAGCTCCACTGGAATTCCATCACCTCCACTAGCTTTGTTCCTAGTGATGCTTCCTAAGGCCCACTTAACTTCACATTCCAGGATGTCTGGCTCTAGTAAATGTGCCAGATTTGGAGTTGGATAAACATTAAAGTTCTAAGATCCTTGTTTTTTGACTAGAAATGTAGAGTTAAGAATTGCCAAGTTGGATTTCTTAAAACTGATTGTTGTTTTTATTGTATAATTTCTGGGAAGTTTTTGACCATTCACTTTAAATGTTGACACTTTGCTTTCTCAACTGCTTGTAAAAATCCAATTGGACATCAATAAATCTTTATCCCTGATTCTTCTATATCTTTCTTTCTCCTTTTCTAATTTACTACCTCTTTATATCTCTTTGTATCTCTTTAAATTCCAGATAAAATCTTTTGCATTTATTTCTGATCTCTAATTTTCTTTATAGCTGTTTAATCTGTTATAAAACTCATCCACTGAGTGTTTGTTTTGTTTTTTTTTTTTGCTTGTGGTTTTATTTTTAAGAGTTTTGTTTGATTTGTTTTCCAATATGCTCAGTCTTTAATTATATTTTAAATTTCTTTGTCTCATGTGTATCAGTTTTCCTCAGTTAGCTGAGAAGTGCTTTATAATGAGTGCCCTCTTTCCTTTTTTCATCGAGTGTCCAGTTGGGTTAAGCTGCACAGACACCTAGGTTATCTGTTGAAAATCTGAAGTCACCTTCATTTAGTAAAATGGTATACAGTGGGAAGTTGAGAAAATTTCCATCATTCTATGGAAAAGACTACTGATTGTAATCTATCTCTGGAAAGGAGTTATGTTTATCTGCAAATATATTTCCCACATAATATATAAAATATTAAGGGTAAGTATTTATGTTTTTTAAATTGGAACATGAATTTTAACATAAATGAATACAGCAACAAATCTTAAAACTACCAAAGAAAAACGAAGACAAACTCCTGATGACTCTGACAATGAATTTTATTTTAAATGTCTTATAGTTATGTTCATAGTTTTGTACTATCAAAAACAGTAGGAAGAACTGTGAACACATAAAAGCATCTTAAAGTCAAAAATAAAGTTGATGTTGGAATACACAATAACTTAAAGTATGAGATTCTAACTGTTCAGAATAAATAAATAAATAATACAAAAAATTACTTAATTCATATTGCCTGGTAAATTTTTACAGATTTAAGAAAGATAGTCTCAGGATTCACATGATTCAACACATCATTGCATAATAAGGGCAAGACCAGGTCAGACATCTCAAAAGTAAGACTTCCAGTTCAATTAAAATATCAGATAAATAATTCTGTATTTGTATACTAAAAGTTATCCATTGTTTATCTGAAAGGAAAATCGACTGAGAGTCCTTTCTGTTTGTGTCTTTAATTTGCTAATCTGGTTAACTATGATTACAATATAACAATCTTGATCAAAACATCACTTAATATATAAGTATAAATTTACTACCATCATTATACTATCTTATCAACAATGCTTCTTTCCGATTTCTCCAAATTTGTGCACAAATATTATTGTATTTGAGACTTAAATAAATATATAAATAGCTAAATAAGTTACACTTGAAAATAATTTACATGACCAAATAAAAGTTAAAGTGCTTCCACATGTCCTCACATCTCTGTGAGGTAGAAAGGTGGCTGAGACTTTTTTCTCCAATTTAGAAATAAAGAAACCAAGGCACAGTTGAACAGGCACTTGTAAATCCTGGCCAGCAGTCTAGGGTTGCAACATTAACAAAAACCAAAAACAAAAAAGCAGGATTTCCAGATTGATTGGAATTTACAGTATACAATGAATAATTTCTAAAATATAAGCATGTCCTACATGGAACAATGTACATGTGACACTGAAAAAATATTCATTGTTTTACTTAATATTCAAATGTAATTGGACATCCTGTATTTTATCTGACAACCCTACACCAGACCCACACAGTACGCGAGGCACTGAAGTAGATTTGCTTTGAAGTTTCATTGGCATCTTTACTGAGGAATTCTTTGAAGCAGTGGAAAAAGGATTTTTGGTTTTTTCTTTTTCATGGATCTTGCTTCTCAGCTCTGAAAATACATAAAATAAAACAAAAAGTTTAAAAATTGGCAATGTTCTAATAAGGAGAAAGGTATGGTTCTTAAAAATATACTTAATATAGAAATTAAGAGAGTCTTAGATATTCATGTATTAGAAAAGCTCTATATTTTCAACTACAGATAGAGAGATCAGATAAGTTATCTAAACTAGAATATTTCTGAGATGTATAGGGAGCTCTCTCTACTAATGACTTCTCTGGACAAACTGAGATATTTGATCTCCCAGTCATGAGTACAACAAATTCACTATTGCTGCTATTTTTTTTTTAAATCAAAGAAGCAGCTACTTAAAATAATTTTCAGCAGCAGCAGAAAATTTAAAGGCTGACTTTTGGAGTAAATGTCACAGGATAAATGAAGGATATAAATTCAAGAAAAACTTACCTCTTCACAAATACCTCCACAACCTTTTGCACCCACTTTTCCTTGGGGTTTAAGCAGACCTCTTTTCCGTTGGTAAGCTTAACACTGAAATGAGAGATATATGATTAAATTCAATATTTAATGGGTTTCAAACACCACCTTGCCATTCAAGTCATGGCTCTTTGAGTACAGGCATAAAATGGAAGTCCAAACTAATTTTTAGCTATGAGTCATGGAGAGTCTCATATTTAAATGCCATGAAGACAAAGAGTTTTTCCTTTCTATTTTTCTCACTATGTACTCCTAGTACCTAGAACTTCATTGGATTCTTCCACATCTCAATTCTAGGCTGACTAAAGTAAAATATCTAATCACTTTTGAAATTACTTACATGATTTCTGAATTTTCACAGTGTGGCCCACTCTCAATCACTCTCAATTCTTTGATAAATTTGGGGTGGAAAGGCGTGGAATGTGTTTTTATGCATTGGCATCGAAGTTCAGTACTCATTCTTGACAGAACTGCAGCTGTGGAAAAAAATTAATAATTTATTTCATCCATAAGCACCCTTGGCCAGCTTCATGCTTATTAATTCCAATGTGATCATTTGGTGAGGATCTGTTTGGTAAACATCACATCTTTAGCAAACTTATCCCTGAAACTGATAGCTGGATATTCTCCCAGCCTCTGACTTCAATTTTTCTTTTTATTTTAAAAAGAATCATTCTTGACAACATTGAATGGTGTAAAGACTTAGAATTGTCTTTGGAGAATGTTGACATCTTCATGGTACATTTTCTCATCCTCAACACTGTATAATCCTCTATGATACCACAATGTTAGTAACGGCATGCAAACTAAAATACACCAAAAGGGAAACTGCCTTCAGGAGGAATTAATAGAAATATATGTGCATTACCCAGAGATTGTACTCTATCTTAATAAAATCCTTAATGTTTAAGAACATATATATATATGCCATATACCATATATAATGTTTATGGTATATACCATAAACATTCTAAACTGTATTTCATAAGAGTGCCTAAAGACAGATTATAAACTTTATTGGGATCCCTCTTATGAAATACGGAATTCTCCAGGCCAGAATACTAGAGTGGGTAACCTTTACCTTCTCCAGGGGACCTTCCCAAACCAGGGATCAAACCCAGGTCTCCCACATTGCAGGCAGATTCTTTACCAGCTGAGCCACAAGGGGAGAGCAAGAATACTGGAGTGGGTAGCCTATCCCTTCTCCAGAGGATCTTCCCGATCCAGGAATTGAACCGGATTCTTTATCAATTGAGCTATCAGGGAAGCCCAAACATTCTTAACTGTATTTCATAAGAGGATCCCAATAAGGTTTATAATCTGTCTTTAGGCCAAAGAGCAAATGATAGTTGCCTGAAGCTACTCAATTGAATAGTACATGGAGTAAAATAACCTGAGTTACCTTACTCAATATTAATAGAAAATATGGGTAAATGTGGCCTTCAATAAAATATACTCTAAATTATAGATTTATGTTAATTATTTGTATACTACAGAGTATGAATGATGATAGGAACAGAATGTTTATATAAATCAAACTTTATAACTTTCTAAATATATTGATACAACCTAAAAGATTAAAACTTCAATTTAACAGTAAATGACTGCAAAGATGGTTTTCTCTTGCTGAATAAAAAGGATGCTTGTTATCCAGGCATGAAGGATAATCTTGCTATCTGAGCATCACATTTAGACACAGGAAACTTCTATAGAGCAGAAGGGTATGCTCACCTTCACAGAGAGCTGCAGAAAGCAGGAAAGCCGCCAAGAGAGCAACAGCCAGCTTGGAAGTCATGTTTGAACAAGATGCTTTTGGCTGGATTTCTTCTGGCTTGTGTTCTAGATGCTTGTGAGCTCTGCTGTCCCAGAGGACCTCTGTTGGACAGGGAACTCCTGTGGCTTTTTATATCATCATAAGAGTAGGGAACAAGTGCACCATCATGCTTGCATCATGTCAGAGGAAATTCCACAATATGCAACCATCCGCCCTTTGAGAGCACATCTGAGTCATCTGACTCCTCTAGTGATTGGTTCCTTATCAAATTTTCTGTGTGACCCAAGTTTTATTTGATCTTTCAAATAATTTTATTGATTTTGTTTAAAAACACGTTTCTTTTAAGACACTTTAAAAACTTTTTTTTTAATAGTCAAGTTTCTCAGTTTGATACATTATTGTCAATGGTAGTCTTTTTTATTTGAGAACTTTATCATGGTCCCATCTGGCAGCTGTTAGAATAAGCTCATTTGTGATTGTTCTTTTATGGCACCGTCATTTCTTCAGGTAAATTATATGTACTGTAATGATAGATAAGGCAACCTAGCCAACCACTTTTAATGGGGACACGATTTACAAGAAGTCCATTTCTAAGCATTTTGGAAACTTTCCAGGACCAATTACCGCTCTCAAGGAGCATGTTACAACTTTTCCAAATATTTGGTTCTCTAATATATGTTTAACAGAACAAAAGGGAATATATTTCACAAATGTTTATCAGTTCCACAAATATTTATTGAGTAATTTCTGAGTAATGTGAGAATCTGGAGACAGATAAGGCTAAGTACTTGTTTTTAAAGAATATGGTCTATCAGGAGAATAAAGCAATATAAGAACCAGGATAAATTACAGAACAGACAAGTGGTACCAAGATATTTATTACAAGAAGAGCACAAGGGCAGAATTTTCCGTAAGTATATAGAGCAGGGTATTGAAGTATGGAGGACTCTAACAGAGAAGGATGAAAGAGAACACCTTCTATATCAGGACACTGTTGAAAGATTCTCAGGTGGTAAAATAAAGAATTGTTTATGTTCCAGGATGTGGTTCAAAAGGAGTTACTTGGTTGGGGTGGGATGAGGTGATGTGTAATGGAAAGGTAAGCAGTATATTCTTAGTGGAAAGAGCATTCAGGTTTAAACCAGGGATCAGCCACCTACTTTTGTGTAGCTTTTAAGCTTTCTGAGTTCCAGTTTCTGTATTTATCAGTTCAGTTCAGTTCTGTCGCTCAGTCGTGTCCAACTCTTTGTGACCCCATGAACTGCAGCACGCCAGGCCTCCCTGTCCATCACCAACTCCCAGAGTCCACCCAAACCCATGTCCATCAAGCTGGTGATGCCATCCAACCATCTCATCCTCTGTCGTCCCCTTCTCCCTCCTTCAAACTTTCCCGGCATCAGGGTCTTTTCAAGTGAGTCAGCTCTTCGCATCAGGTGGCCAAAGTATTGGAGTTTCAGCTTTAGCATCAGTCCTTCCAATGAACACCCAGGACTGATCTCCTTTAGGATAGACTGGTTGGATCTCCTTGCTGTCCAAGAGATTCTCAAGAGTCTTCTCCAACACCACAGTTCAAAAGCATCAATTCTTCGGTGCTCAGCTTTCTTTATAGTACAACTCTCACATCCATACATGGCTACTGGAAAAACCATAGCCTTGACTAGATGGACCTTTGTTGACAAAGTAATGTCTCTGCTTTTTAATATGCTGTCTAGGTTGGTCATAACTTTCCTTCCAAGGAGTAAGTGTCTTAATTTCATGGCTACAATCCCATCTGCAGTGATTTTGGAGCCCAGAAAAATAAAGTCAGCCACTGTTGCCACTGTTTCCCCATCTATTTGCCATGAAGTGATGGGACCAGATGCCGTGATCTTAGTTTTCTGTATTTATAAAATGGGTTAATAACATCCACTTGTCTCATAAAGTGAATTTATGTAAACCACCTACCTTACCTTCTAAACTGGTAAATTCCCATCTACCCCAAGAGCCCTGATTTGTATTTCTCATTCTTGTCAAATGATTGACTTTCAGACTACAAATATATTTACCAAAAAATTATTTCCTAAAAAATCTTATTTGTCTTAGAGGATCTTGATGAAAGATTGGCTTTTGAAATACCAAGTTGAATCAGATTACAGTATATAATTCAATAATAGAATAGAATAGAAACAACATCAGTGTGAGTTATGATTTACTAGAATGTAAAGCTTGAGATCAAAATCTGTTTGTATTAGAGAGCAAGTGACCATTTCGGATTGAAAATCTGAAGTACGGAGTCTTAAAATCTATGTAATTCCAGAATACTTGAAGAAATAACTAGTTTAAATATTTATATAGGATTAAACTAAATTCTTTGACAAAGAGTTGTTGAAAATTAGACCAAGGGTAATGATATTTCAGAATGGGAACGTCTATGGTTTGGGGAGAAAACTTCCATTGCTGAAAGTTTTGTTTAGTGACCCCAACTACCTTCTGAAGTATCACTTCAGTTTGCTTGATACCAGAGACCATGTGTATGTGTTTTAATGACAACAGTAGGACAAGTAATAATGTCCTCATTTTACTCATGAGGAAACTCAATAACACCTCTGTGTTCATATATCTAAGTATTAGTGGAGCTGATAGTTCTGGTCCTGGTCTAAAAACACATTTACAAAAGGTAGTTGAAACGACTTTTCTTCAGAACACTGGGACACAAAACCACCTTTGTATGACTCAATGACATTTCTTCATCCCTCATGAGTCTTGATTAGTCTAGACTTCCTTGGGAAGAGAATCCTAAGGAAGGGTGCATACAGTAGTGAAAGTCTGTCCACCTCTGGGCAAATACATAGCTTATAAAGAATGCAGCTTGATTCAACATCTTCTTTCCCAGAAGCTTGATAGAGCAATGAGCTTGTCCACACAAGTGTGTGTGGGAAATAGTAATGTCATGTTTGAGGGCTTTCCAAGGAGGTTTTTAGATTTCTGAACATCCATGTTTCTTCCTTCTTCCTTCAACTGACAGAAGACTAGAAGACAAAATAGAACGTTACATCAACTTTTGTAGCAATGCAATCCTTACTGTTTTTAAACTTACTATTTTAGGAACTTGATTGTTCACTTATTTATTTAATATATATTAATTATCAGCTAATGCCAGTCTTGTAGTAGAAGATGTGACTACTTTGTAAATAAGATATAGTCTATGACTTTGAGGAGTCTGTGGTTTAATGTAGAATAGGGACAACTGGCTACATAAGCAAGTACAATACAGTGAATGACTATTACAATACAGATAACTATAGGAAGCTCAGAGAGAAAACAAATGGAAACTCTGATGCAGTTTTGATGAGCGGAATTGTCTGAAGAAACATCTTTGAAACTGTGACTTAGTATTGGTGATGAGTAGGAATAAGACAAATGGAGTGGGGAGAAAGGGTGATTGCTTTGCTAGTGGAGGCAAAAGCAAATACAAGGTAATGAGATGTAAGACAATATGGCCCAACTGGGTTCCTGAAATTGGTGAGCATAGTATAGAAAACATTTATGAAGTGAGGAAAGGAAAAGTTGGGGCCAGATATGTAAGAACAACCTGAATTTTAAAGAAAATTCACAATCTCTTTGCTTCAGTAATGCTGATTTCTTCAGCAAGGAAATATTCTCATATGGAAGGACCCTGAGGTGACTGGCTCTATGCATCATCATTAGGACCCAATTTTACCAGCGGTACCACTAAGATGGGGCTTCCCTGGTGGCTCAGACAGAAAGGAATCTGCCTGCAATTCAGGAGACCCGGCTTCAATCCCTGGGTCAGGAAGATCCCCTGGAGAAGGGAATGGCAACCCACTCCAGTATTCTTGCCTGGAGAATTCCATGGACAGAGGAGCCTGACGGGTTACAGTCCATGAGATCACAGAGTTGGACACAACTGAAGCAACTTGGCACACATGCTCACACTTTTCTCAGAATGAGCATTCATTTATAAAGCAAAAGGACGTCTTTGCAAGTGTTGTTGATCTCTCATAATGTAACCTGGATGCGTTATGTCCTCAGTCCATCTATCAGAGACAAGGATGGACAAAGAAAAAGTGACTAGAGGAGGCATAATTCTGGTCTTGTCCCCCTTCTGTAAAGGGAACTTTATGAGCCACTACATAGTAAGTCGAAGGTCTAAATCGGGTCATATGCGGGGGGGAGGCTAATTAGCTTGTTTGAGGAAATATTGCTTCAAAATAGGGCAAAGTGAAAAATTTAAAAGAAGAGAAAAGCTGCACATAAATACAAGTGACATTTTGTCATCCTCTAGGAATGAATGCAGAGTTCATGGGACTCCTGACCATTGATCTCTTTATTTAAGTTCCACCCAGCACATAACAAAGAGCCTCCAGAGTTCTTCACCAAAACCATGGGACCAAGTCCATCATCCAAGAAAGGGAAGAGCTAAACAAACAGCCAAGACAGACAAAGACGGGCATGTACTTTTTCCACCTTGACAAGTAACTCTTCTTTCATCCAGCCCTTCACAGGAAGGCTGAATGTCTTTTTGATGTGTTAAACACTTTATGTCCAACCTGCACTCTTCACCCCACTCCCACTTCAAAAAGGTATTTTAGAATTAGGGCTTTTTTGTAAGCCTAAACTAAGTTGTATTCACAAAATAAAGCAGAATGTGGTGCAAAGAACTTGGATTTTTGAAGTGAGATGAAATTGGGTTTGACTATTTCCCCCACTGATTAATCAAGAGACTTTGAACAAGCTAATGCTATGCTGGTATTGCATCTGCTACTGTTAATATCTGAACCATCTTTCCCAAAACCCATACTAAAGTCTTAGTTTGCGTCTGGAATTTTTTTCTTCCCTTGAGGAAATTAGTCTCAGCTCAACAATCCTCAAGGTTAAGAGAACCATAAAGTGAAATTGTTATTCAGTCAGCCGTGTCTGATTCTTTGTGACCCCGTGGACTGTAGCTTGCTAGGCTTCTCTGTCCATGGGATTTCCCAGGCAAGAATATTGGAGTGGGTTGCCATTCCTTTCTCCAGGGGATCTTTCCAACCCTGAAATCGAATCCAGGTCTCTTACATTGCAGGCTGACTCTTTACTGTCTGAGTCACCAAGAAAGCCATTTAAGAGTACCATAGACAAATGCTAAATACATATCACTCAATTTTAATTACAACATTGTTAATGCCAAGATCATAAACATAAAATACCTGCCCCCTGAAGCTGGTTGTGGAAACAGACATTTATTATGGACAGATCAGCTTGTCTTCAATACAAAAAAAGTTAAATGGAATTGTTTACTTGTAGTTATTTCTTTGTTAGATTTATGAAACAAAAGTTTTAGGACTGTTTAGTCCAGTGTTTATAGTAAAATATTTATCTTTGAAATAACAATCATATGTTATTTGGCACTAGAATTTCTTTCATGTGAAGGAAAGATCATAGGAAATGAAATCATTCGAAAAAAAGGGAAGTTGCTATATTAGAAATGAGTCGACTTCTGCATGTGTTTAATTATGTCTTGAGGTAACCAAGACCCACACACGCAGTTGAGTCAAACGACAGTTGGAAGAAAAAGCTTTAAAATGTTGAGTCAAGGTTGTATAAATTTATGCAGCTATTTTCCCTCTTTCCTTAAAAGTTTTCTTTCTTATTTTGACCTTTTGTTTTTATAGATATGTGGAATTTTTAAAAACTGAGTTGAGACGAAACTCTTAGCAATTTGATGAAAGTAGTTGACATGGAAAACAGATCTTATGTCGCAGTTTCTGTATTTTTTCTCTCACAACTCTTCTTAAAATTTATTTTGAAATCTTCGTTTTAAAATGTGAGCTTCACCTTGACTAGTTTTTGGCCTTAGGGATCCCTGAAGTATTTAATGGTGTTTGAAATCCAAACACCATGCCAGATTTTGTTGAAGAGAGCTCCGCCCATCTGTGGGATTGTTGATATAAGACTCACCTGACTGGAAACTCCACAGGGTCAGAGACCACATCTGCTTTGTTCACACCATGTGCCAGCTTCTAGCCCAGCACTTGCAATAAACATGTGCTCCACAAACATTTCTCCAACGAAAGTAAAAATTCCCCAGCTCCCAGAGTTTTCCCACCAAGAGCAGTATCAACAAAAGGAAGTAAAAATGTTTATCGTTGTCTATTTTTGCTCTCCCGCGGGGACAACTGCTTTATGTACATGAACCCAGAAGACTCCAGTATGGAAACTAGAGTTCTGGCTTATGTTCTCATGTAATAGTGAACAGATAAAACATAGCCAGTTCAGCAAGGCAGCAATTTTCCCCGTTGGTGAATTAACCATCCAGCACCTTATAGGCTGATACCAGGCTGGGGTAAGAGGTACAAAATAGGAGGCAGGGTGAGAGGTGGAGGGCAGTATGTAGGGACTGTGTCTAGCCTCCACTGATGGAGAAGGGCTCTACTGCTTCCCATTGCCTTTGTTTCACAGACCGTGGAAAATCCAGAAGACCACACAGACAGTACTTCCAGAAGCCAATGAATGAGCTTGAATGGTTAGAGATTAGCTTCCCTTGTAGGTATCACACAATAGTTCCCGTTGTTCAGTTGCCAAGTCACGTCTGACTCTGCAACCCCATGGACTGCAGCCCTTCAGGCCTCCCTGTCCTTCACCATCTCCCTGAGTTTACTCAGACTCATGTCCATGGAGTCAGTGATGCTATCCAACCATCTCATCTTCCGTTGACCCCTTTTGCTCTTGCCCTCAATCTTTCCCAGTATCAGGGTCTTTTCCAATGAGCCAGCTCTTCGCATCAGGAGGCCAAAATATTGGAGCTTCAGCTTCAGCGTCAGTTCTTCCAGTGAATATTCAGGGTTGATTTCCTCTAGGATTGACTGGCTTGATTTCCTTATTTTAACCACTTAATCCTTTGAAAATGTGATGAAAGCTCTGCACCCTCTCCTTACCACTAAATCCACTTTAGCCTAAACGTACAAAGTTGTGTCAGCAATATTCAGGAATTCACTAATCTCTGTTAAAAAGCCTTAAGAAGTAAAACCAATAAAGGGGATACTGGAGGTAAAACATTAGAGCATAATGAAAGGATCCTGAGTTTACTGTCTCTCAGGCAAGTCAGCTGAAACAGAAGTGATATTTTCTGCCTGCTGCTTGCTGTCCCTACATACATTCAGGACAGAGGCTTCAGGAAGAAATTCGTGATGTTGTCAAAAGAGGAGGTACAGATTGGATAAGGACAAGAATGAGAGGGAGGAATAGAATCTTCATATTCAATAAAGATATGAATGACCTATAACTTTCTTGTTGCCCATGACAGCAAACCCAAATCAGTAAAAATGGTGAGTGCTGCTTTCAACTGATGCTACAAAGGAGCACCAGGGGCAAAAGGCAGCTAAGATAGAGAATGAAAGTTGATTCCTTTCATAATTCCCATCAGCTTGCCAAATAGATAAAGAATTTAAGAAAAATCTATGTGTTTTCACTTAAAAAGAAAACAAAATTAGAAAATAATTCAGATTGTGTATGGGTTTAGAGATGTGAGTCAGTCTCTCAAAATTCCCCAGATTTATGCAAAATTAGGATATAAAACTTCTTTATCCATTTCCCCTCAATCTGATGCCCTGTGTTATCTGACTTCCAGATTTGTGACCCTTTTATCTCTAAGCAGTTTATTTTCTCATCTAACATAATTTACAATTTGCCTCATCTAAGGTGTTCTTTTTCTTGACCATATCATGTTACTTATCAAAATTAAATCTCTGCTTGTGGTCCCGACACCAGGAAGGAGGAAATCAGCAGCGGCAGAATCTAGTGGAGTTTTGAAACAAAGGAAAAACTGTCCACTCCAAACTTGTTGGATGAACTTTTCATGCACTTTCTTTCCCCCAGCTGTGGGGAGTGAACCTGGAAAACACCACTGACATCGTTGCTTGTAAAGTTGGAGATAAAAGCAAAATGAGCAAAAGAGAGAAGAAACAGATAAGAACACACCCAGTCAGAAAAGCAGGGCCTTGAAAACACACACTAAAGAGACCCAAACAGAAATGAGCAGGCATTGGAGAGCCAAGGTTAATAGAGAAAATTAAAATGGCACATTTCTTTTCTGAGCTTCACTTACTTAGACCTTAGCAATGCGTGCAGCGAGTTCTCACTCAAGAATAATTGTATTAATAAGAGATTATTAGTATAGCACATTAGTCATAATAACCCTATATTTCTGTATTATATATTCCCATTTAACAGATGCCAGACCAGCCTCAAAGAGATTAAGCAATTTGCAAAAGGTCACCCAACAAGTAGGAGACAGAATCAGGAGGATGTGAACCTAAACAAGTCCAGAGATTCTGAGCCACCTCAACAGAGTTTCTCACATGTCTGTAAGTCTCACAGACTTTGTTTTGAGCATATTTCCCTTCTTTTCCCCACCATTTCCTGCCCGAAAGGAGTTAGAAAGCTGGAGAAAAGGAACTTGATTTAGCGAGGGGAGGTGGACACATTAATCTAATAAAAGAACAACTTCCCCCTCCTGTCAAGGCTTTCGGTTTTTATTTGTGAAATGAAGAAATTTGTCTATATGGGCCTTACTGTCTGATGCTTTATTCTAAGAAGCACAGTGTATGTGTAATACATGAAGAATTGTCCCTGGGAAACCTGAACACTTGTGCCAGGAGAGGACAATTGCCCAAACCTGAGATCTTGCAAATCTTGCAGAGAATTTGCACTTGCCGTTAAACGTTGTTAACTAAAAAGTGTCCCTTGCAAGATTCTCATCAACTGAGAAGAGCTTAAATCTTAATGATTTTAATGAAGAAAGAGCTTAGAATTGGGGGTAACGGGGATGGGGAGTTTTACCACCAGATTCCTACCTATCCCTCCTGGGCCTTCTGAGATGGCTCAGAAGGTGAAGAATCTGCCTGCAATGCAGGAGACATAGGAGACGAGAGTTCAATCCCTGGGTCAGGAAGATCCCCTGGAGAAGGAAATGGCAACGCACTCCAGTATTCTTGCTTGGGAAATCCCACGGACAGAGAAGCCTGGCAGGCTACAGTCCATGGGGTCACGAAGAATCAGACATGACTGAGCAACTGATCACACACACACCTATGCCCCCAACCTTCCAAGAATGAGAGGAAGTGCTTCCTGTGTTCCCCTGCCTCCTGACACCATTTCCTCTTACTTGGTTTCCTCATGACTTCGTAGATCAGTTGCAACTGTTGACCATTTATTGTGAAACAGGTAATGTGGTTGGAGTTGGAAACATTTTTTGAAGGAACTAAAGTTCATCTGATTTGTTGGAAAGCAAAAACATCAATTTAATGGCTATTACTTGAAAATATATGCAAGAGACCTCATTTCCCCATCATTCATCCATTTAACAGATATTTTAAAAGTATCTTCTGTATTTCAAGCCCTTTCTTCTAGTTGCTTGGGAAATGTTAGTGAATAACATGAATAGAAATGGCTATCTTTGGTTTTAGGGCTTCCTAGGTGGCTCAGTGGTAAAGAATTTCGTCTGCCAAGCAGGAGACACAGGTTTGACCCCAGGGTCAGGAAGATCCCCTGGAGAAGGAAATGGAAACCCACTCCAGTATTCTTGCCTGGAAAATTCCATGGACAGAGGAGCAAGGTGGGCTGCAGTCCATGGGGTCTCAAAGAGTCAACAGAAGTGGGTACACAGCACCCTTGGTTTTGGTTGTATAAAAGTTATAGGGGGAAATATAGAACATAGCAGGGGGATCAGAGTGTCAGGTGGATGAGGGGGTGAGCAGATTACAGCACTGGGGAGTCTGGGGAGGCCTCCTTGAGAGGTTTAGATTTAACTAAGAATTGAAGGACAGAGATATTGGCTAAACGAATATGTGAGAGAACATTCCAGGCAAAGGGACAGTTAGAGGTAACCATTTGATTGGGAGCTTGGTTGTATAATTGAGGGATAACAAGGAGGCCAACTGGTGCAAGAAGAGAGGAAATAATAGGAAAGGAAGACAAAGAGTAAGTGGGTGAATCAGATAGACTTTGTAGGTCATTATAAGGATTTCAACTTTTATTCTGCACAGACAGTCATTGGAGGGTCTGATGTAAATCAGTGACATGATCTGACTCTCTACACTCCCTAGCTGCTGGGTGGAGGTCAGGTGGCATGAGGGAAGAATCTGTAGAAGGCAAATCAAAGTGACCATTTAGAGGTTATTATTGAAAGCCAAGAGGGAGATGATAATTGTTTATATCAGGTCACAGCGGTAATAGCAGAGGTGGTAATTAGTGGTTGGATTTTGGGTATTTCAAATACAGCACACACTCCTGAAAGATTGGGTATGAGGTTTGAAAAGAGAAGTCATTGATGATGAAGACTTTAAATGTAAGCTATTGGAAGGATGGAGCCTCCATCAACTTGAATGCTCCGTATCTAAACTACAGTTGCAGAATTACTTAGGTATGTGACAATTCTTGCTTAATACAAGTCTTCCAACTGCACCCTGAGGCGAGTTCCTCAATTACATCCAGAGTTGCATGGAGTGGTGGCAATAGCTGGTAGTGCAAAGAAGACAGGGAGGAAGGAGGTGGAAGTGAGGGATAGATTAAAATTCATTGTGTTTCAGTCACTGTACTAGGTTCTTTTAAAAAAATAAAAAATAAAAATTAGGGACTTGCCTGGTGGTCCAGTGATTAAGAATCCACCTTGCAATGCAGGGGACGTGGGTTAGTCTATGGTCAGGGAACTAAGAGCCTACATGTCAAGGAAAAACTAAACCCACATGCTGTACCTACTGAGCTTGTGTGCTGCAACTAGAGAGTCTGTGGTCCACAAGAGATCCCACATGACACAGAGAAGATCCTATGTGCTTCAACTAAGACCTGATGGAGCCAAAAAATAAATAAATATTTTTAAAAATTTTGTGTACAACATGATAATTTGATATACAAATGCATAGTGAAATGATTACTGAAGTCAAGTTAATCATCATATCATTGCCTACAATGTTTTTGTGTGATGGGAATACTTGAAGTCGACTCTCTTAGAAAATTTCTAGTGTTCCATACAGTGTTATGAACTAAGTAATTCACCATGCTATATATTAGATCGCTAGATACAGCCAACCTATACAATCTGTACATTAAATCCCTAGAAGCATCCATGCTACATACTTGAAATTTTGTACCCTTTAACCCACATCTCCCCATTTCCCCCACCCTCCCACGCCTGGTAACTGCTATACTATTCTCTGCTTCTATGTATTTAACTGTCTTAGATACCACATGTGAGTGAGATTATGAAGATTTTTTTTCATCCTGTGTCTGGCTTATTTCATTTAGCATAATGCCTTCACATCCACACATGTTGCTGCAAATGGCAAGATCTCCTTTCCTAAGTCTAAATAATATTCATATTATGTATATACATATACATATATATACAAATATATATGGGCTTCCCTGGTGGCTCAGTGGTAAAGAATCTACCTGCAATACAGTGGGTTTGATCCCTGGGTGGGAAAGATCGCGTGGAGAAGGAAATGGCAACCCACTCCAGTATTCTTGCCTGGGAAAGTCCATGAACAGAGGAACCTGGTGGGCTACAGTCCACAGGGCCGCAAAGATTTGGACACAGCTTAGCAACTGAACAACAAAAGCAAATATGTATATATAGCAATTTCTTTTTTTTTTCTTCCAGCTTTATTGAGATTGTATAAATGTAATGTGTACAATATGTTGATTTGATCCACTCATCCATTGATGAACGCTTGGACTGTTTCCATATTTTGGCTCTTGTGAATAAGTGTACAATAAATGTGGGAGTGCAGATGTCTCTTCAAAGTATTTATTTCACTTCCCTTGGATGTATGTCCAGAAGTGGGATTGGTTGTTGGATCATATGTAATTCTACTTTTAGTTTTACAAGCAACTTTCATACTATTTTCCATAGCGGCTACATCAATTCATATTCCCACTAGCAGTATACAAGGGTTCCCCTTTCTCTACATTGTGGCCAACACTTAAATTATCTTTTATGGTTTCATTTTTGCTTTATAAAAACTTCTGTAATAGCCATACCAGCAACTATGTGATGTCTCTTTGTGGTTTGCATTTTCCAGGTGATTAGTGATGTTGAGCACATTTTTATATACCTGTTGTCCATTGTATGTCTTCTTTGAAAAAAATGTCTGTAAGTCTTTTGCCCATTTCTTCATCAAGTTGGATTTTGGGTTTTGTTGCTGTTGTATTGCTATTGAGTTGTACGAGTTTCTTGTATTTTGGATAGTAACACCTTATCACTTATATGATTCAAAAATATTCTCTCCCAATCTCCAGGCAGACTTTCCACTTTGTTGATTGTTACCTTTGTTGTGCAGAGGCATTTTAGTTTGATGTAGTCCCACTTGTTTATTTTTTCTTTTGTTGTCTGCACTTTTGGTGTCATATCCAAAAAAAATCACTGCCAGGGATGATGTTGAGGATCATTATTCTTACGCTTTCTTCTAAGCATTATGTAATTTTATGTCTTATACTAAGTCCTTAATTCATTTTGAGTTGATTTTTGTGTATAGTGTAAGATAAGAACCCAGTTCCACTCTTTTGCAATGTGGATATCCAGTTTTCCCAATTCCGCTTACTGAAAAGACAATTCTTTCCCCATTGTGTATTCTTGGTGCCTTTATTGAAAATTAATTGACTTTATATACTTGGGTTTACTTCTGGGCTCTCTATTCTAGTCCATTGATCTATGTGTCTATTTTTATGCCAGTACCATATTGTTTTGTTTACTATGGTTTTATAAGATAATTTGAATCAGAAAGTGTGGTATCTCCAACTCAATTCTTTGTTTTCAAGATTATTTTGACTCTTCTGGGTCTTTTCTAGTTCTACACAAATTTTAGAATTTTTTCCCATTTCTGTGATAAAAATACCACTGAAATTTTGATAAGGATTAAATTGAATGTTTATTTAGCTTTGAGTATACTGGATTCTTTTTATAAGCTAATGTATTTAATTCTCAAAAACAAATTTATGCTTTTGATGCTATCATGTTCATTTTACAAGTGAGAAAGCTGAGGCTAAGAGAGTAAAAATTGTGTACACATAGCAAACGAGCAGTTGGGCTCAAATCTGAATTCATATCTGAACCTCAGTCTCTCTGATCCCATGGCCTGGGCCTTTTCCTCTCTGCAGAAAGAAGGCCAGGCTGGGTGTGGGTCCAGCAGCCTGGAAAGAGTTTACACCTCAGTGGCCTAAGTTCTGAAAAATGTCAAAAGATCATTTTAAGATTAGAAATTAAGGGTTACAAGAATATCAGGAAAAGCTACTGACAGGTCTGAAACTGCTTAGAGGAGCAAAATTGCCCTGTCACCACCCCTTCCATGAATCTATTTGATAACATCTCTGGTTTACAGGCAGTTTATCAACAAGGTGGAGGTGAGGAATGGAAGTATATTTGCCTAGAGTCTTAAATTCACAAAAACTCTTAAAGCTTGTCTTTGATGTTATCACTGAATAAGGTCACACTGTCATTCACAGAGATACATTGATAGGATTGAAAACATTAGATAGTGTTCAACTTTGAACCGTTTATCCTATCCTGGACACAGAACCTGAATGAACTATGAAGTGCTTACATTTTTAATAACCTGACTACTGCAATATATTTATTCAATCTTAAGGGTATCATTTATTAAATATAAGAAATTGATTTATTTTAAGAAGTCTTATAATCCGGTTTGACATTTCTTTTCCTTCTTCCTCTTCTTTCTTCTCCTCCCCTTCTCTTCTTCAATAAAGAAGAAATACTTCACATTTCGATAAAAGAGAGAAAAAGAAGGGATAGCTCAGGTTCACCTTGACCTTTCAAGGGATTCATGAAGGAACACTACAGCACAGCCAAGCATTTCCTACCTTCACAAAGATACCCTTTTGAGGGAAAAAGAGATTCTGGAAAAATATGATATTTTATCTTTTCCTGTTAAATAAGTGCTCCTGATGCAAGTCTTAAGTGATGTGTTAATTTCACCCTGGGAGCTTTCAGAATCCTGTGGACTGGTAAGTCAGTATGTAGTAAGCTACTGTTGGTTGCCCTTAATCATATCTGGGTGGCACTGTAGAAAGGTTGCTAGATGTAAAAGGCCAACACGAAGAATCCTTGAGTGATTCAGTCTGTCCCAATACAAGCCCCACCTTGTGGTCAGAAAGCGGCAATATCCTTCTCTTGTCTACAAAAGAATTACCAAGAGCTGGGGCTGAGTTTCAGGAAATGCAGCTAAGCCTTTCTAGGCAAGCTTGTCATCCTCTATTTCTCAACTTTCTCATTTCTCTGGAATTGTGCTAGTTCACTTGCTTACTCCCCAGGGGCATGTGTGTGCGTGCATGCATGCGTCTGTGTGTGTGCGTGTGTGTGTGTGAGCGCACGTGTGTGTGTGTTTGCCGTTGCGTTTAAACACCTGAGCTTGTCACTGGCTACATCTACCACCTCTCAGATTCATCTTCATCACAATTTCCAAAGCCTTGTGGAAATCTGGCTTCCCGGATGCTTCTTCTTCAATTTACAATGTTAGGCTCAAGTGAGCTTGGTCTGAATTGCCTCAGATTGGAATCAACATGAGGATTAAGGTGTAGCCTTAGCAGCGGTGGCTGAGATTGTTTATGGCTGTAGGTAATGTGCAAGTGTGTTGAAGAAAGAGGGGGTACATCTGTCTGTCTGTTTATCCAGGGTGGGGAAAGGTGAAAGGAGGAGAGAAGAAAGGATGAATAAGAAGATGGGCAAAGGTTTTAGGACACTTCAGTTATCTCTGCAAAAAGCATGCAACAACTTAATGTCAAGGACAATTAAAATGGTCACATCAAAACATCTCTGGAATATGTACCAATACAGTGTAAAATAGTACAGACTTTTTTAAAAAAATCGTGGTAAAATACCACAACATAAAATTTTCCATCCTAACCAAGCTAAGTGCACAGATCGATGAGAGTGTATCCTCAGTGTTGTACAACCATGAAACCCATCCATCTCTTAACTTGTAGTGTCGACTTCTGAATAAAAATAATCTTAGCTCAAACTGAGGTTCTGATGTTTAGCAGAATCATATGCCTGAGACCTCAGTTTATCTCACCTGTAATTTTTTTTTTCTTTGAAGCAAACCGATATGGTTATTGTGAGGATTAAATAATAGTGTTTGTAAAGTGCTTAGCAGAGTGATAAATGATTCATTACTGTTATCAGTATCAGTTCAGTTCAGTTCAGTCACTTAGTCACGTCTGACTCTTTGCGACCCCATGAACTGCAGCACGCCAGGCCTCCCTGTCCATCACCAACTCCCAGAGTTTACCCAAACTCATGTCCATTGAGTCGGTGATGCCATCTAACTATCTCATCCTCTGTCGTCCCCTTCTCCTCCTGCCCTCAATCTTTCCCAGCATCAGGGTCTTTTCAAATGAGTCAGCTCTTCACATCAGGTGGCCAAAGCATTGGAGTTTCAGCTTCAGCATCAGTCCTTCCAAGGAACACCCAGGACTGATCTCCTTTAGGATGGACTGGTTGGATCTCCCTGCAGTCCAAGGGACTCTCAAGAGTCTTCTCCAACACCACAGTTCAAAACCATCAATTCTGCACTCAGCTTTCTTTATAGTCCAACTCTCACATCCATACATGGCTACTGGAAAACCATAGCTTTGACTAGATGGATCTTTGTTGGCAAAGTAATGTCTCTGCTTTTTAATATGCTGTCTAGGTTGGTCATAACTTTCCTTCCAAGAAGTAAGTGTCTTTTAATTTCATGACTGCAATCACCATCTTCAGTAATTTTGGAGCCCTCCCCAAAAATAAAGTCAGCCACTGTTGCCACTATTTCCCCATCTATTTGCCATGAAGTGATGGGACCAGATGCCATGATCTTAGTTTTCTGAATGTTGAGTTTTAAGCCAACCTTTTCACTCTCCTCTTTCACTTCCATCAAGAGGCTCTAGTTCTTCTTCATTTTCTGCCATAAGGGTGGTGTCATCTGCATATCTGAGGTTATTGATATTTCTCCCTGCAATCTTGATTCCAGCCTGTGCTTCATTCAGCCCAGCGTTTCTCATGATGTACTCTGCATATAAGTTAAATAAGCAGGGTGACAATATACAGCCTTCACCTACTCCTTTTCCTATTTGGAACCAGTCTATTGTTCCATGTCCCGTTCTAACTGTTGCTTCCTGACCTGCATACAGGTTTCTCAAGAGGCAGGTCAGGTGGTCTGGTATTCCCATCTCTTTCAAAATTTTCCACAGTTTATTGTGACCCACACAGTCAAAAGCTTTGTCATAGTCAATAAAGCAGAAATAGATGTTTTTCTGGGACTCTCTTGCTTTTTCGATGATCCAGCATAGTTTCCTGGAATTCTAACCACTTGTTACTTCTGCATGAATAACGCAAAACCTTTCTCCCATCATCTTGTGATGCTAAATCCCTCACAAATAAACCTTGTTGCTACGTAGGTTTCTGTTTTTTTATTTTCTTTTTTTTTTAGAACTGTGTGTCATTTCCCATAGCATGGAAATGGGCCCACAAAAAAAAAAAAAAAGTAACTGCCAAGGCAATCAAAGAACAATCTTTTGAATAACTCTGTTCCAGCACATTCAAATCATCTACTTATCTCAACAATTAGAGCCACAAATCCTCTCTATCAGTGAGGCAAGGCCTGGGGGAAGGCAGGATTTAGGCAGCCAGTCCTTGGCACAGCTTTGGGAGGGCAGCATCCATCCAGGAAGTCATAAAAGACCACGGCTTCTCTATGCCCATAGCCCTTCTCATGACTTCTGTAGCTCAGGATAACACACTGGACAGTCAGGGACAGCCCAGCCTACTTATTCTACTTATTCCTCTATCTCTATATTCACTATATATTCACTGTATATTCATTTTCAATGATCTCCTCCTGTCCCAACCTTCTCTGCCCCACAGTATACCTGAGTTCAGGGCCATAGCCTGTCAGTGATGCTTTATAGGCATTTTATTTTTTTCAACTTTTTGGCAATGGCAGCAACATGCAGGATGTTAGTTCTCCCACCAGGTATTGAACCCATGCTCCCTGCAGTGGAAGCACAGAGTCTTAACCTCTGGACCACCAGGGAAGTCCCTATGGGCAATTTTAAGGTGGATTAAATCTAAAAGACCATTGTAGGGACTATAATTTATCTCTGACTTCCCATTCATTATCCCATTTGGTCCTCAAATATGAACCTCTCTCCCTTCCTCCCTTCCTTTCTTTTTTCTTCCTTCGTTCCTCTTGAACATTTGTAGTTCTCGATTTTAAATATAATTTCCTTTCAGTGTTAGAAAATTGAAGAAATAAAGAAAATATAAAGAACCCAAAATTATCTGTAATCGCACCACCCAGAGATAAAGATTTTCATATATATGCTTCAATATTTGTTTTTATAAGCATGTATTTCAAAATTTATATTACACTGTATAGAGAGCTGTTTTTTCTATTTAGTTCGCCTTCCAGATCCTTGTCAGTATTTACTACTAGTCAGAGTTCCAAAGAAGAGCAACGAGAGATAAGAAAGCCTTCCTCAGTGATCAGTGTAAAGAAATAGAGGGAAACAATAGAATGGGAAATATTAGAGATGTCTTCAAGAAAATAAAAGAAACCAAGGGAACATTTCATGCAAAGATGGGCACAGTAAAGGACAGAAATGGTATGGACCTAACAGAAGCAGAAGATACTAAGAAAAGGTGGTAAAAATACACAGAAGAACTATACAAAAAAGATCTTCAGGAGCTGTGGTGGGGTAAAAAAAAAAAAAAAAGATCTTCATGACCCAGATAGTCACTGTGATGTGATTGCTCACCTAGAGCCAGACATCCTTGAATGAAAAGTCAAGTGGGCCTTAGGAAGCACCACTATGAACAAAGTTAGTGGAGGTGATGGAATTCCAGTTGAGCTATTTCAAATCCTAAAAGGTAATGCTGTGAAAGCGCTGCATGCAATATGCCAGCAAATTTGGAAAACTCAGCAGTGGCCCCAGGACTGGAAAAGGTCAGTTTTCATTTCAATCCCAAAGAAAGGCAATGCCAAAGAATGTTCAAACCACACAATTTCTCTCATCTCACATGATGACTAAGTAATGCTCAAAATTCTCCAATGTAGGCTTCAACGGGACATGAACCATGAACTTCCAAATGCTCAAGCTGGATTTAGAACAGGCAGAGGAACTGGAGATCAAATTGCCAACATCCTTTGAATCATCAAAAAAGCAAGAGAGTTCCAGAAAAACATCTATTTCTGCTTTATTGACTATGCCAAAGCCTTTGACTGTGTGGATCACAACAACCCGTGGAAAATTCTGAGAGAGATGGGAATACCAGACCACCTGATCTGTCTCCTGAGAAGTCTGCATCTGGGTCAGGAAGCAACAGTTAGAACTGGACATGGAACAACAGACTGATTCCAAATTGGGAAAGGAGTACATCAAGGCTATATATTGTCACCCTGCTTATTTAACTTATATGCAGAGTACATCATGAGAAACGCTGGGCTGAATGAAGCACAGGCTGGAATCAAGATTGCAGGGAGAAATATCAATAACCTCAGATATGCAGTTGACACCACCCTAATGGCAGAAAGTGAAGAAGAACTAAAGAGCCTCTTGATGGAAGTGAAAGAGGAGAGTGAAAAAGTTGGTTTAAAACTCAACATTCAGAAAACTAAGATCATGGCATCTGGCCCCATCACCTCATGGGAAATAGATGGGGAAACAGTAGAAACAGTGGCTGACTTTATTTTGGGGGGGGGCTCCAAAATTACTGAAGATGGTGATTGCAGTCATGAAATTAAAAGACACTTACTTCTTGGAAGGAAAGTTATGACCAACTTAGACAGCATATTAAAAAGCAGAGACATTACTTTGCCAACAAAGATCTGTCTAGTCAAGGCTATGGTTTTTTCAGTAGTCATGTATGGATGTGAGAGTTGGACTATAAAGAAAGCTGAGCACCGAAGAATTGATGCTTTTCAACTGTGGTGTTGGAGAAGACTCTTGAGAGTCCCTTGGACTGCAGGGAGATCCAACCAGTCCATCCTAAAGGAGATCAGTCCTGGGTGTTCATTGGAAGGTCTGATGTTAAAGCTGAAACTCCAATACTTTGGCCACCTGATGCGAAGAGTTGACTCATTTGAAAAGACCCTGATGCTGGGAAAGATTGAGGGCAGGAGGAGAAGAGGATGACAGAGGATGAGATGGTTGGATGGCATCACCGACTCAATGGACATGGGTTTGGGTGGACTCTGGGAGTTGGTGATGGACAGGGAGGCCTGGAGTGCTGCAGTTCATGGGGTCGCAAAGTCAAACATGACTGAGCAACTGAACTAAACTGAAGTGGTATAATATAATCTAATCTATTGTAACAGATGGTTTTTCCAAGCCACTGTTTCAAACATCTCTTCTATTAGGGTTCTTCTCCAGCCACTGCACCACTATGAAAATTTCCTCATTGATCTAACCTCCAGCTTCATCCCTCCACTGTCTTCTCATTTCTGCCAAGTGAACTTTCTAAAATACAGATCTAACCATGTCTTTCCCTGGTTTTAATCTTCAATGATCTTCAACAAGTCATCATTTGAGATAAGTCCTTCTCCACTGGGTGCCTCTGTACTCTTCAGACCCTGAGTCTGTCTGTTTCCTCTCCCTTTCTTGGCTTCGGTCCTTCCATTCTTGGCTCTTGCAGCCCAGTATACTCTGTCTGGAACTCATTTCTCTACTCCTTCCCTCTTTTTTTCCTCAGAAAACCTACTGGCTCTTTACAAAGTATAGGCAATTGCATCCTCTCGCCCTCACCCTCAGCTTGCCCGGTCTCGATTCAGGTCTCCTATTCTGCTCCCCCTTAATTCAGTGGGCCTGCCTCCATCCTCATGGGCACAGCAGAGTCACCTGGAAGGCTTGTTGAAACACAAATCTTGTAACTTTACTCCTAGTATTTCTGTTTCAGAAGGCCTGGGAGGGGGCCAAGATTTTGCATTTCTACAAGTTCCCAGCTGTCAACTATCCAGGGAACAGCCTTTCAGCCCTCCAGCTACAGCCTAATGTACTGTAATCTAAGTGATCTTTTTTCTCCTTCTGGTCTGTGACTTTCGGTCTGAAGTCAATCTCAAGATCCTAGTTCATGACGAGCACATAAAAACACCTCCTGAAGAAAGGAGCTTTTCCAGGAGTCCTGACTCAGCAGCAGAATGGTAAACATGACCATCATCAGTTGGCTTCCTCTGCAGGCTCCACTGCGATGAATTCCTGAGGGGTGACTCAGTAGAAATTCCTGACTAATGCTGTTTGCAGACATGCTGCAGGAGTCATGAGTATGAGCCCTTTGACCACGTGTGGAATTTCCTGAGGATTTTGGAAATCTCCCTTTAAATCCCCTTTCCTCAGTGAGTTTTCTCTTACTAATGGCTCACAAATAAAAATAATGGGGCATTGTTTTCCCATAGATATATCATCAATTGAATAAATGTCTCTAACTTTGCTAGTAAGAGTCACAAATAAGATATGGAGGAAATTACATGAAGATTATTTCAAAATTTTGGTAAAATTTTTTTTCACGTGCAGATTATTTTATTTCTGGCAGAGGCTAGAGAGCAAAAAAGCAGAACTCTATGTCAAGGAAAATATAATGTCATGGGAAGGAAATCCCCCTTTGGATGTGACTTACAAGGGTTTGCTGAAACAGATTCTGTTTTATCCACTTCCCTATTAATCAAACATGTCAAATCTAAATCTAAGTTTACCAAATTCAGGTAAATGACTGTTCATTCAACTTCTCATAAACACATAAAGCTAGGAACCAAAGTGGGTGTGTGCTTAGGCACTCAGTCTTGTCCAACTCTTTGTGACCCCATGGACTGTAGCCCACCTGCCTCCTCTGTCCATGAGATTCTCCAGGCAAGAATATATTGGACTGGGTTGCCGTGCCCTCTTCCAGGGGATCTTCCTGACCCAGGGATCTAATCTGTGTCTCTTGTGACTCCTGCAGATTGTTCTGGTTTCATTTTTACATGTTAAACTAGTAGGTCTTTTTGGAAGTGTTAATAATTTTTATATGAGTAATTTCTATAACTCTATGCAAATAGTTTCTTTAGAGGTAATAGATGAAACAATTCATACTGGCTCTGTCTTTTTCATGACACTCTGAAAGAAATTTCAGTTTCCTTAGGCTAGCTTGCATTAGACAGGCTTAGAAGCAAGCTTTCCTTCCTGGTACTGAAAAGAGGAACCAAAGCAATAGAAGGATTTTCCTTGAATCTTGTTTTTTTTTTTTTTTTTTTTTTTTTTGCAATTATAGCCCAGTCTTTATGGGGTCATGTCTTTATGGGGTCAGTGTCTTTATGTTTGCTTTCTTTCTTCATTGAAAGTTACAAGTTTTAGTGGCTCAGTTGCCTTCAACTCTTCTGCAGTCCCATGGACTGTAGCCTAACAGGCTCCTCTGTCCACGGGATTTTCCAGGCAAGAATACTGGAGTGGGTAGCCATGTCCTTCTCCAGGGCATCCTCCTGACCCAGGGATAGAACCAGGATCTTACAACATTGTGGGCAGATTCTTCACTACCTGAGCCACTAGGGAGATGTAAGAGACACAGTCCATGGGGCTGCAAAGACACGACTGAGCCCCTGAGCACACACATACACAATAATGCAGACCCATTTCAACTAATTTCTACCTATAAACAATATAAAGTATGGGGATGAAAGGACCTTTTCCCCTCCCTCCTAAAATAGGAGCACAAGATTTGCTTTGAACAATGCAGGTGGCTCTTTCTTTAATTCTATCCTCTTACTAGGCACATATAGTAATTCAATAAGCATAATAAAATCTCAAGAGTTATGGTCTTTCACTCCAGCAGCAAGTGGTCAGTACTAAGTTGCAGTGCAGAGAAAAACTTTCTGCAACATTATTCAACCCTGAGTTGAAATTCAGAGAAGCCAAAAGCTGTACATAGAGACACATACATACATAGAATGTCCATAATGAAAGTTGAGTAAAATTACAGAATGATAAAATGATGACTCATTTGAAATTAAAAAAAAAAATTTTTTTTATTAGTTGGAGGCTAATTACTTCACAACATTTCAGTGGGTTTTGTCATACATTGATATGAATCAGCCATAGAGTTACACGTATTCCCCATCCCGATATTATAATCTGAAGTAGTAGAATTCAATTAAAAAAAAAAAAGACATGGACAAATAAATTCTTGGAATAATTAAAAAATCTTTTTTTAAATCATACTTTTCTCACAAAATAGATATAATAAAATAAATAAAGCAAAAGAGATGAATTAAGTCTGATAAAACCTAAAAAAAAAAAAAGAAATTTTAAAATTGTTTTCAGTATAAACTGATAAAGCCATTTAATTGAACTTTTGATGGTTTGATCTTATACTTTTAATTTGCCAAAATACACAAGTAACAGAAAATGTCAAGAATTTGTCAAGCATATAATTATGGCAGTGCTTTACTTCATCTTTCACTGCTTTCCCAAAATAAATTCTGCAATTAATTTTGTTCATTAATGTGTTTGTTTCATTCATCCATTGGATTAATATTTACTGAATGCATTAAATGCTAGACCTGATGTTAGGTACAACTGAATTTTATTGAAATTTATTAGTGCTTTTCACTAAATTTTTAGTAAAAGTCTAAGAAATTAGTGAAAGCAATATTATTTTAAACACAAAATTTACCTTCAGAAAGCTCAACCTCAAAAATAAATTCTTTGTAATACAAGTGAAAGTGTTAGTCTCAGAGTCGCATCTGACTCTTTGCAATTCCTCTGGACGATCACCCACTAGGCTCCTCTGTCCATGGAATTCTCCAGGCAAGAAGACTGGAGCGGCTAGCCCTTCCCTTCTCCAGGGGTTCTTCTCAACCCAGGGATCAAGCCTGCGTCTTCTGTGTCTCCTGCATTGCAGGCAGATTCTTCACCATCCAGTTACCAGGGATGCCCAATACAAAATATCAGTTCACCCTGGAAATTATAGAAAACTATAATACATTTCCCTTACTGTACAAACAAAGGAAAACATATCATTATACAAAACTCTGACTAATGTCCAGAGAAAGGCGGGGACTGGGGGGAATAGAGAATGTGCACACTCTGCTTCTATTTAGCTCTATTTGTTTCCAGGTGACCATGTACTAGCATCTTCTTGTTCGTGCTGCTTAGCACAGGAAGAAGAAAGCCTATAAATCCTGGAGTTCAGATAGGAAAGTGAGACGCACAATAGGCACAGCTCAGTGCTGAGAAGGGTTATGACCACCGTGAAGCTTCTACATGAATTTAATTTTTCCCACATCCTCTCTCCTCTCTCGGCCAGTTTGTTTATCCAAACGGTGTTGAGCTGCACAACAGGTTTTACTAGGCGTGTGGAAGGGAAAGCACAAGCTACTCTAACACTTGCTTCCTTCCTGATGATGACTCAGAGCTACACAGGCAACTGGAGGTGACGAATGGCAACACAAACACAGGAAATGTTCCATACCGCCAAACACAAGATCGGAGCACCCTGGTCCCCAGGGTTACAGAGCATTGTATAAGATTGTAAGAGAATCCATGGATCCAGGCAGACATCACCCTGAAGCATCAGTTTTAATGGGTGTAAATTAAAATTTTACTTTTATAATAAATTAATATTATCAAGGAAAACTTATTAAGTAGGAAATGTTGCTTGAATCTCCAAGGTAAAACAAGTGCTTTCTTTCTTTTCACAATTTTTTAAACTTTTTGTTCTGTATTGGGGTATAGCCAATTAGCCCTGTTGTGATAGTTTTAGGTGAACAGTGAAGGGACTCAGCCATACTTATACATATATCCATTTTCCCCTAAACCGCCCTCCCATCCAGGCTGCCACATAACATTGAGCAGAGTTCCATGTGCTGTGAACCAGCAGATCCTTGTTGGATATCCATTTTAAATATAGCAGTGTGTACATGTTTGTACATGTTTGGACTCCCTAACTATCCCTTGCCCCCAGCAACCATAAGTTCATTCTCTAAGTCTGTGTGTGAGTGTCTAAGATGAGTGCTTTCAAAGGAATATCACACTTGTATGGCTCCTCAGGCTTCTACATCTGGTGCCAAATCCCTCGGCTCCCTCTGCACTCTCCTGGGTCACTGGAGCTACCATCCCTACCATTACCCTGTAGTTTGAGGCCCAACTACATCAGCAGAATTGATGAGCCCCACCCATCAGCAGAAAAATGGATTAAAGATTTACTGAGCATGGCCTCCCTTACCAGAGGAAGATTCAATTTTCACCGCAGCTAGTCCCTCTCATTAGGAAGCTTCCACAAGCCTCTTACTGTCATCCATCAGAGGGCAGACAGAATGAAAAACACAATCACAGAAAACTAACCAGGCTGATCACATGAATCACAGCCTGTCTAACTCAATGAAACTATGAGCCATGCCATGTTGGGCCACCTAATACAGATGGGTTGTGGTAGAGAGTTCTGACAAAATGTGGTCCACTGGAGTATTCTTGCCTTGAGAAGCCCATGAACAGTATGAAAAGGCAGAAAGATAGGACACTGAAAGATGAACTCCCCAAGTCAGTAGGTGCCCAATATGTTACTGGGGAAGAGCAAAGAAATAGCTCCAAAAGGAATGAAGAGGCTGAGCCAAAGCAAAAACAACACCCAGTTGTGGATGTGACTGGTGATGGAAGTAAAGTCCAATGCTGTAAAGAACAATATTGCCTAGAAACCTGGAATATCAGGTCCCTGAATCAAGGTAAATTGGAAGTGGTCTAACAGGAAATGGCAAGAGTGAACATAGATATTTTAGGAATGAGTGAACTAAAATGGACCAGTATGGGTGAATTTAATTCAGATGACCATTATATGTACTACTGTGGGCAAGAATCCCTTAGAAGAAATGGAGTAGCCATCATAGTCAACAAGAGTCCAAAATACAGTCCTGGGGTGAAATCTCAAAAGCAACAGAATGATCTCTGTTTGTTTCCAAGGTAAACCATTCAATATCACAGTAATCCAAGTCAATGCCCCAACCACTAATGACAAAGAAGCTGAAGCTGAATGGTTCAATGAAGACCTTTAAGACCTTCTAGAACTAACACAAAAAGTGATATCTTATTCATCATAGGGAACTTGAATGCAAAAGTAGGAAGTCAAGAGATACCTGGAGTAACAGGCAAGTTTGGCCTTGGAGTACAAAATGAAGCAGGGCAAAGGTTAATAGAGTTCTGCCAAGAGAACTCATCGGTCATAGCAAACATCCTCTTCCAACAACACAAGAGACGACTCTACACATGGACATCATGTTCAGTACCAAAATCAGATTGATTGATTATATTCTTTGCAGTCAAAGATAGAGAAGTTCTATACAGTAAGTAAAAACAAGACTGGGAGTTGACTGTGGCTCAGATCATGAACTCCTTATTGCCAAATTCAGACTCAAATTGAAGAAAATAGGGAAAACCACTAGACCATTCAGGTATGAAATAAATCAACTCCCTTACAATTACACAGTGGAAGTGACAAATACATTCAAGGGATTAGATCTGATATAGAGTGCCTGAAGAACTATGGATGGAGGTTCCGTAACATTGTAGAGAAAGTGGTGATCAAAACCATCCCCAAGGAAAGGAAATACAAAAAGGCAAAATGGTTGTCTATGGAGGCCTTACAAATAGCTGAGAAAAGAGAAGTGAAAGGAAAAGAAGAAAAGGAAAGATACACCCCTCTGAATACAGAGTTCCAAAAAATAGCAAGGAGAGATTTTTAAAGCCTTTCTAAGTGAACAATACAAAGAAATAGAGGAAAACAATACAATAGAAATGACTAGAGATGTCTTCAAGAAAATTAGAGAAAATTTCATCTAAAGATGGGCGCAATAAAGGACAAAAATGGTATGGACCTAACAGAAGCAAAAGATACTAAGAAGAGATGGCAAGAATACACAGAAGAACTATACAAAAGAGAACTTAATAACCCAGATAACCACGACGGTGTGATTACTCACCTAGAGCCAGACATCATGGAGTGAGAAGTCAACTGGGCCTTAGAAGGCATCACTACAAAAGAAGTTAGTGGAGGTGATGGAATTCCAGCCTAGCTATTTCAAATCCTAAAAGATGATGCCATAAAAGTGCTGCACTCAATATGCCAGCAAATTTGGAAAACTCAGCAGTGGCCATAGGACTGGAAAGGTCGGTTTTCATTCCAATCCCAAAGAAAGGCAGTGCCAAAGAAGGTTCAAACTACTTCACAATTGCACTTATTTCACATGCTAGCAAAGTAATGCTCAAATTCTCCAAGGAAGGCTTCAACAATATGTGAATCAAGAACTTCCAGATGTTCAAGTTGGATTTAGAAAAGTTAGAGGAACCAGAGATCAAATTGCGACATCCATTGGATCATAGAAAAAGCAAGAGAATTCCAGAAAGACATCTACTTCTGTTTCACTGACTACGCTAAAGTCTTTGACTGTGTGTATCACAACAAACTGTGGGAAGTTCTTCAAGAGATGGGAATCCCAAACCACCTTACCTGCTTCCTGAGAAACATGTTTGCAGGTGAAGAAGCAACAGTTAGAACCGTCTTCAGTTAGAACCAGATCTGGAACAACAGACTGGTTCCAAATTGGGAAAGGAGTACATCAAGGCTGTATATTGTCACCCTGTTTATCCAACTTGTATTCAGGGTACATCATGGGAAATGCCAGGCTGGATAGAGCACAAGCTGGAATCAAGATTTCCGGGAGAAATATCAATAACTGCTGATATGCAGATGACACCACCATTATGGCAGAAAGAGAGAGGAATTAAAGAGCCTCTTGATGAAAGTGAAAGAGGAGAGTGAAAAAGCTGGCTTAAAACTCAACATTCAAAAAACTAAGATCATGGCATCCAGTCCCATCACTTCATGGCAAATAGATGGGGAAACAATGGACACAGTGACAGACTTTATTTTGGGGGGCTCCAAAATCACTGCAGATGGTGACTGTAGCCATGAAATTAAAAGATGCTTGTTCCTTGGAAGAAAAGCTATGACCAACCTAGACAGCATATTAAAAAGCAGAGACAAGACTTTGCCAGCAGAGGACAAGATGTTTGGATGGTATCACTAACTCCATGGACATGAGTTTGAGCAGGCTCTGGGAGATGGTGAAGGACAAGGAAGCCTGGTGTGCTGCAGTCCATGGGGTCTCAGTGTCAGACACAACTGAGCGACTGAACAACATCATTTGCAAGAGTGAGAAGTGCTGATGGACTGGGATTTTCCATTGGGTCCCCCACACGCCCCTTCGTTCTGCTGTGTTTAACATGGGGTTGCAAACAGTCAGACACGACCGAGTGACTAACACTTTGGGCTACCCTGGTGGTTCTATTGGTAAAGAGTCTGCCTGCGATGCAGGAGACCTAGATTTGATCCCTGGGTTGGGACGATACCCTGGAGAAGGGAATGGCTACCCACTCCACTATTCTTGCCTGGAGAATTCCATAGACAGAGGAGCCTGGCAGGCTACAGTCCATGGGGTCACAAAGAGTCTGACAAAGCTGAGTGACTAGCACTAACAATTGCTGTAGTTACTTAAGTGTGTCTGTGTTCTGTCCCCTACTAGACTGTCAGTCTGTGAGGAGAGAGACTGTGTCTACCTCCTCCACCATGCCCAGCATGTGGCTTAGTGCACTGCAAACAGATCAGATTCAGTAATTCCAGAACAAATGTTACTTTAGAAATAGTCACGTGGAGAGTTGATTACAAGTCAAATTGTGAAGAAGTCTGCTGTCAAAGTTCTCGAGCTACCCCAATTCTATGCTCTACTTTTAGGTCTTAGGACCTTTCTTTTCTCTTCTTCCCCCCTTTTCAAAACTTCTCGTTTTATCTGCTTTTTACAGTATGATGTAAGTGATTAATAAAACTTGAGTGTTCTCCTTAATAGAAAAATGTGTGTTTGAACAAGGCGTGGATCCTTAAACTAAAGAGAATTGCAAGCATCCAACAGTGGGTGGAGAGAAATTAATTTTGTCATAGGTCATTCCCAGTTCTCCTAACCCAGAGACAATTACAAATTCCAGTGACTTATAAGGCCAGACTTGAAGTAATCCTTTGCTGGGTCACATGAATCAGGTTGAGCTCATTTTTTCTGAAAAAAAAAAGTCGTTTTCAAAGTCCAAAATGAGCTGTCATCACCAGATGACCTTATACAGCATAGAAACCACTGGGATTAATTGCATGGGTTTAAATCTATGGTAGTAGAGCTCTATTCTCTGAAATAAAGAGAAAGTCACTTATCCTGGTAGATTTCACTTCCCTCATCTATTAAATGAGGATCTTAGGCAGTTGGAGCAAAGAATATTTAACTGCATTTTCTGTACAATAAGAACTTTTTTCTGTGGCTTCCATGTAGTGAATCTTATAACAACCCTGAGAGGTCAGTACTACCATTGCCCTCAATTTGCAGATGGGGACGCTGAGGCTGAAGAGGCTACACAGCTTGTCCAAGGTCCCACGAGGGTGAAGTGGCAGAACAACAGTCAAACTCTGATATCACATTCCAGAACCAGCCTTCTTAACCCTACACCATGAGCTATGATGCTCTTCCAATACTAAGAATCTATAAGTCTCTTGCATTCACCTGGATGCACATCTGATAAAATGGCATTAGAATGAAGCATCATAACAAAGAAACTGGCCAATCTACAATACCCGCCTAATGAAGAATTCATGAAACTGGTGATGTTTGTCTCCTGTGTCCAAGTTCCTTGTTGTTATGATGATTATTTGAACAAGAGTTATCTAAACCTCTCTGTTTACAGGTTATTTTAAAGTTCCATGGCATTTGGATTCTGGAATACTGAAAACACTAATAAATAATCATTAATGTGGAAAGTTTTCATTTTCCCATTAGCTGACCCTAGCAGAATGGACACATTTATCGCATATAATCCCACTGTATGCAAGAGACAGCAATTACCAGACAGGGACACACCTAGGATTTGAGAGCAGTAAGTGTTCTTAGTAGTCATCTAGTGTAAGTTACGCACTGCACGTTATTATTTTCCACCTTTCACTTGTTGTGTATCCAGATCTTGAAGTGCAGCTACAATTCAAGGAGTCAGAAATATTTGGCTATATTTTTTCATGGGCAAAGGATTTCTATTTACAAAGTAGGATAAAACCTCCAAACATTAAAAGGAACAACATTATTTATGGCACAAGAAGTAATCTATATTTCAAATTCTCAATAAAGAATCCTTATCCTGTAACCTGACTTGGATTTGGTATTTCATCTAATGGACTGACCTAAACAAATCACTTTCCTTTATTTCCCTTTCACTCAGAGATTTGGGTAATTTTTTCATAATAATACATTTATAGAACTCTTAGATATTAAAATCTTGCTCATCAGACCAGACAAACTTCAAATAATGAAGTCTATCCTGAAATGGAAAAAATTGATCATTAAATATATTAAATGCTTTTTACTCAATTTCTCCTTTGCTTAAGTACTTTCCAGGAAGTCACACTGGCTGAAATATCAGGGAACTGGTTTCTGAGTTCTTGCTCATCTGCTTATCTGCTCTGTGACCTTCAGAAATCTACTCAATCTCTTTTGGACATAAGATCCTTCATCTACTAAAGTAAGGGGTAGAGAATTCCCCGGTGGCTGAGTGGTAAAGAATCCACCTGCCAGTGCAGGAGATGTGGGTTTGATCCCTGGGTCGGGAAAATCCGCTGGAGAAGGAAATAGCAACAACTTCAGTATTCTTGCCTGGGAAATCCCATGGATGGAGGAGACTGGCAAGCTACAGTCCACGGGGTCACAGAAGAGTGGGACATGGCCTAGGGACTAAACAACAACAACAACAACAAAGGGATTAGACTCATCTTTATCATTCCTTTCTGTAGTTGTCCTAGTGATAAATTTACAATGGAACTTCAACAGTGTTGGTATCATTTGATGAAACTATCAGAACAATTAAATGTCATATTTTTTAAAGTTACTCCATCCAGCCACTCACAAAAAGTTGAAGTTTCTCAAAGCACAGCTATAACAACACCATGATATGGTTTGCTTTTGTCATCTTTCTCCTTTGAAAAACTGAAATTTTCATATGTAAACCTATGGCTGATTTGTGTCGATGTATGGCAGAAACCAACATAATATTGCAAAGCAATTATCCTCCAATTAAAAATAAATAAGAACTGAAATTTTGCTCAGTCATGTCCGACTCTTTGAGACCCCCATGAATCGCAGCACTGGGGTCTTTTCCAATGAGTCAACTCTTCACATGAGGTGGCCAAAGTATTGGAGTTTCAGCTTCAACATCAGTCCTTCCAGTGAACACCCAGGGCTAATCTTTAGGATGGAATGGTTGGATCTCCTTGCAGTCCAAGGGACTCTCAAGAGTCTTCTCCAACACCACAGTTCAAAAGCATCAATTCTTCAGTGCTCAGCTTTCTTCACAGTCCAACTCTCACATCCATACATGACTACTGGAAAAATCATAGCCTTGACTAGACGGACCTTTGTCGGCAAAATAATGTCTCTGCTTTTTAATATACTATCTAGGTTGGTTATAACTTTCCTTCCAAGGAGTAAACGTCTTTTAATTTCATGGCTGCAGTCACCATCCACAGTGATTTTGGAGCCCAAAAAAATAGAGTCTCTGCTTTTTAATATGCTGTCTAAGTTGGTCATAACTTTCCTTCCAAGGAGTAAGTGTCTTTTAATTTCATGGCTGCAATCACCATCTGCAGTGATTTTGGAGCCCCCCAAAATAAAGTCTGTGGAAACCATGCCAACAAAGGTCCGACTAAGGAACTGAACTGAACCAATTTTGGAAAGTATTTATTTTAAAAATGAGATCATGCCAAAAATATTTCATGGGAGATTTGAAACATCTCTGTTTAGCAATAACATTTTTACCTTGCTTCCTCAACTCAAGTTAACTTGATCTGACTTTTGGTAGCTTGTGTTTATCTTCTGCAGTGACTGAGTCTGCCAAACTTCTCATTACCCACATTTTCTTTATACTTTTGAATCATGTACCCACAGTGACATTAAAAAATTGAGCAACCATGCCCCAAGGTTGGAAAGATTTTCTTTCCCAACCTGTGAAATATGTGTTAAGAATAATCCCTCACCTTAGTCCTCATTCTCATGTTTTACAAAATATTATACCACGTGGTTCCTCACTTATGATTCACCAATAGGCAAGGGCCCTCCTTTAATGGTTCTTGGTAATCTCTTTGCTGGTTTTTGGTAAATATTTAAGAGTAGTTCATACCACTATAGTTACCCCCTCTTCCATGTTCTGGTGTTTAGGTTTAGGTCTTACTTATAAAATAAAAATATAGACATGAGCGTGTTTTCATGTACCCTTGATTCAACTCTACAGAGCACAGATGGTGTGGTTAGGCAAACCTGGCTTCCAACCTTAAATCTGACACACTTGCCAGTGGTATGATCTTCAAGAAGTCATTAAATGATGTCTCTGATTTCAGTGTACAAATTTGGGATAATTATAAGTACCTTAAAGGATTAACCAATATGATGAATATATGTAGAATAATCAACACACAATAAGCACCCAATATATAGCTCAATTATTATCACTGTCATTAGTTAAGACAATTACTTATAATTGCTCATTTCATGTTATTGGTACTGTCATGAGACAGCATTTCTTATGATGATTTAGAAAACTTGTTCCTCATACGAGAAAATAAAAGTCATTTGGATATGCCTACCATTCTTCTGTGAAGAAAGCTGAACGGTGAAAAATTGATGCTTTTGAACTGTGGTGTTGGAGAAGACTCTTGAGAGTCCCTTGGACTTCAAGGAGATCCAACCAGTCCATCCTGAAGGAGATAAGTCCTGGGTGTTCATTGGAAGGATTGATGCTGAAGCTGAAACTCCAATACTTTGGCCACCTCATGCGAAGAGTTGAATCGTTGGAAAAGACCCTGATGCTGGGAGCGATTGGGGGCAGGAGGAGAAGGGGACGACAGAGGATGAGATGGCTGGATGGCATCACTGACTCGATGGGCACGAGTTTGAGTAAACTCCGGGAGTTGGTGATGGACAGGGAGGCCTGGCGTGCTGCGATTCATGGGGTCGCAAAGAGTCGGACACGACTGAGTGACTGAACTGAACTGAACCATTCTTCTTGTGCTCAGCTTGTAAAGAATCCACCTCCAAAGCAGGAGACCCTGGTTCAATTTCTGGGTCGGGAAGAATCCCTGGAGAAGGGATAGGCTACCCACTCCAGTATTCTTGGGCTTCCATACTGGAGAACACCAATGGACAGAGGAGCCTAGCAGGCTGCAGCCCAAGGTGTCCCAAAGAGTCAGACACGACTGAATGGCTAAGCACAGCACCATTCTACTCAGGATTCTGATTTAGAAAGTGTAAAAGGACGTGACTGTAAACTTTGACATCATGAGTCTAGCCTTACAGACATACAAGGCTATAGATCTCTTAGTTCCTTTTCTTCTTTTAAATTTTAACATTTGCATTACCATCTTAGGCATGTTCATGTATGTTATCTTGTTTCATTTCTGAGAGATAGGCATATTATTCCCTGATGTCAGCTTGTCATTGGCTGTGAGCTATCAGAGGAAGAATGTGGGTGTATGACCACTCCATACAAGGGCATGTCTCTTGGCAAGTGGGCAGCTGAAAGTCATTTTTAGCCAGCATTTCTGGCAGCTAGGAAAAAGAGGATATGGATGGGTACCCGGAGGACCTACTGTTTCCTACTTTTGCAGAAAGTAGTAGGGAAATGGGAATCAGAGCCTTGAAGAGACTTTACCAGGTTCCTCTATCTGGTAGTGAAAAGCCAGTTTCCAAATCAGACTGCTTAGTAATAAAGACACAGATGTAGAGAACAATTGTATGGATACCAAGGGGGGAAGAAGGAGAAGGGATAAATTGGGAAATTGGGAATAACACATATACATAGTACTGATACTATGTATAAAATAAACGACTAATGAGAACCTACTGTATAGCACAGGGAACTCTACTGAGTGCTCTGCAGTGAACTAAGTAGGAAGGAAATCCAGAAAGAAGGGATATATGTATATATAAGTATGGCTGATTCACTTTGCTGTACAGTAGGAACTAACATAGCATGGTAAAGCAACTATATGCCAATAAAAATATTTTTCAAGATAAAATAAATAGAAATCAATCAGTCAGACTGCTTAATTCCAAGTCAAGTGCTCTTTCTGTCACACCATAGCTGAAGGATACTTGAAGGACTATTGTGAATTTATAGACACTTATGAAGTAGTAGGTTGGAAGAAAGACTTTAAGTGCATTACTCACTATAAAAGGTGATAATTCCTTAAAATTTCATGGCATTTAGTCCTTCTTGAGTTTAGCTGATGTCCCTTCACCTTTGTTCTATGGGAGCTGGAAAACAAGTCCATGGGCTCTCTATCCATGACATCCAGGACTGCATGTGACTCTATTCCAAGTCTTTTCAGAAATTCACTCCAAACTCAAGTCCTGTCCCATGCATCTGATCTCAGAGTAGTTTTTTCTTTTTATCTGTTTAGAATAATGATCAAGTTTGGGACTCGACCTCAAAAAGCCTGATATTAAATGGGCCTTTTCTTGCATGGTACATGTCCTATAGCTCCAGTCTGAATGACATCTATGGTCCACCCTTAAACACTGACCACTACAAAACATCATGATGGTGGAATGACCAGAATTTCAATTAAGTAGTTATGGATACTATTTCATCCAGGGGCTTCCCTGGTGGCTCAGGCCTGCAATGCAGGAGACAGGGTTTCGAACCCTGGGTCAGGAAGATCCCCTGGAGGAGGGCATGGCAACCCACTCCAGTATTCTTGCCTGGAGAATCCCATGGTCAGTGGAGCCTGGCAGACTACAGTCCATAGTGTTGCAAAGAGTCGGACACAACTGAAGCGACTTAGCATGCACACATTTTGTCCAGAATGTTTCGTAGAAATAAGCTTGGAAGGAGATCCTTGCTGCAAGATAGCTTTACATTTAACTACTTATTGACCAGAGATGTATTAATATGACTTTTGTTACCCGGATGTTATTGACCAGAGTATTTCAATATTCATTTATGTAACAAATCACCAGCCACAGGCACTAGTTTCTCCAAAAATTCTTGGGTCAATAATGTTTAAAGAAAAACTGGAGAAACACTTAGATACAGAAAACACGGAAGCCAAGAGAAGAGAAGTTTATTCTAAGTGAGAGGATTGGGAAAAGATTCTGGGAAGGGAATGTAATTAAACTAGACTTTGAAAATGAAGAAAAAAAAAGAAAGAAAGAAAATGAAGAAAATTTCAGTGAGTAGTCATTTGAAGGAAAACATGAATAAGAAAGATCAAGGGACATAATTTGAAGGGCAAACATTACTCGCCTAAAGCAAGTCAGTTCAGTTCATTCATTCAGTCGTGTCCAACTCTTTGCAACCCCATGGACTGCAGCGTGCCAGGCCTCCCTGTCCATCACCAACTCTCAGAGCTTACTCAAACTCATGTCCATTGAGTCAGTGATGTCATCCAACCATCTAATCCTCTGCTGTCCCCTTCTCCTCCCGCCTTCAATCTTTCCCAGCATCAGGGTCTTTTTCAGTAAGTCAGTTCTTCACATCAGGTGGCCAAAGTACTGGAGCTTCAGCTTCAGCATCAATCCTTCCAATGAATATTCAGGACTGATTTGCTTTAGGATGGACTGGCTGGATCTCCTTGCAGTTCAAAGGACTCTGAAGAGTCTTCTCCAACAGCACAGTTCAAAAGCATCAATTCTTTGGTGCTCAGCTTTCTTTTTAGTCCAACTCTTACAACCATACATGACTGCTGGAAAAACCACAGATTTGACTAGACAGACCTTTGTTGGCAAAGTAACATCTCTGCTTTTTCATATGCTGCCTAGGTTGGTCACAGCTTTTCTTCCAAGGAGCAAGTGTCTTTTAATTTCATGGCTGCAGTCACCATCTGCAGTGATTTTTGGAGTCCAAGAAAATAAAGCAAAAGTCAGAACTATAATTAGGAAATAAAACAAGTAGATAAATACCTGAAACCAAGACCTAGTAGTTCTGAGTTTAAAAACACAATAGGGTCAGATTTAGGACTGGGTGTAAACAAATCTAAATCCCAAAACAAAACCTGGGATCACAAGTTAAAACAGATAGACATCACATCCAGAAGGATGAACAAAACCAACTGGAACTTAAATATGCAATGGGAAGTTTGACAGAGCCTCTTATTCAAAAGGAAGCTACCCAAAGACTTAGGCAAGTTCATACCGGAGGTAGGGGGGATCATTAGGTAGCTTTTGCCTTATTTGACCAAGGTCATCCTGAAGCTTCAAATCACAATGTGAACGCTACAGCTGCTTTTGTTGGTAACAGTTCATGAAGACATTTTGCCCAAAAATCTCTTTGGAGGAGCAAAAGGTCTTCCTTGGTCCCGTTTGTAAGAGAAGCATAGATCCATTCAGCTCAGCACTGGTTCTGAGAAGTGTAAAATGAAATGGCTACCCTTCTTGAATGTCTTAGGTCTAATCACACAGGTTAGCAATGGCCTTTGACATCTTAGGGCTTTTTTCTTTCTCTTTTTCCCATGCCAATTTTGGATCACTTAGCAAATCTTTACTGACCATTCTTTAGTTCCAGATAATGTTCCACACCTTACTACTCTTACCAGACTAAAAATCATAATAATAGATTTTATCTTCATACAGTTGAAAAGCAGATACAGTCTTATTCAGGAACAAAGAAGGAGTGATAAAAATGTTTTATTTGTTTCATCTTTTATTGTACAATTACCCATAACTGGCATCACAGCTTTAAAGAAATCATTTGCATAACAAAATGTAACCATACACAGTTTCTGGGGATGAATGAAAATCATTACAGCTTTGTGGGACCTTGCTATATCTCAGTGAGGCCACTTTTAGCTCTACTTTTTTTTAATATCTATACAGATATGATTGAAGATTAAATATTTTGATAAATATATTATAGGTCTACTTACTCTCTGATGGTGGTTTAGTCACTAAGTCGTTTCCTTCTCTTTGCAACCCCATGGACTGTAGCCTGCCAGGGTCCTCTGTCCATGGGATTTCCCAGGCAAGAATACTGGAGTAGGTTGTCACTTCCTTCTCCAGGGGATCTTTCTGACCCAGAGATTGAAGTGGCATCTCCCACATCTCTTACTTGGCAGGCGGATTCTTTACCATTGAGCCTTACTCCCTACAATGAGAATTAAGACCTAAACAGTTCTTGGTCTTTTGCCTACCACAATGTAGAACATTGTTACTTAATTCAACAGAGATTTTGTATTTGGATATGTCAAGATGTTGTTGAAATGGCTGGAGTTTCACAAAATCATTTTTTAAATATTTGGCACAGAGATTCAAGATAGCACTAAATAAAAATTTTAGATTATTGAATTCTGAAAACCAATTTATGCACTAACTGTCCTATCAACCTACTTTCTGTTAATTGAGAATCTTTCTTTTCTTTTTTTTTTTTTTTTTGATGTTTCCTGTTTTCTGTAAATGAAACCTACTTTAAAGTAATACTTTTGGGTGCCTGCTCTGTGCCCAGTTCAAGGAAGCTAATCATAACAAAAGAGGGAGTGTAAATTGTTCAGTCGTGTCTGACTATTTGCAACCCTGTGGACTATACAGTTCATGGAATTCTCCAGGCCAGAATATGGGAGTGGGTAACCTTCACCTTCTCCAGAGGATCTTCCCAACCCAGGGATTAAACCCAGGTCTCCCACATTGCAGGAGATTCTTTACCAAGTGAGCCACATAAGGGAAACTCAGTGGCGTGGGTAGCCTATCCCTTCTCCAGGGGATCTTCCAGACCCAGGAATCAAACTGGAGTCTCCTGCATTCTTGGTGGATTCTTTACCAACTGAACTATCAGGGAAGCCCCACCAAAAAGGGGATGATAAACAGCAATTCACCCAATGGAACTCATGACAGGATTCTCATGACTGTCTAGCACTTAATGTTAATCTTGTCCATATTTATCACTGCTATTCACCAAATACCTTTTTTGATAAATTAGTTGTTTAAAAACTAATTATTAACAATCTAGGCTAAGGACTATGAAGTCTTTGGGATAAAGCGGTCAGTGTAATAAATACAGTTTCTGCTCTCATAAAGTATACAGTCCAGCAGACTCAACAATCCCCGTCTTTGAAGATTCTAGATTTCAAAGTAAGTCATTCCACAATTTTCAGAGCAATTATTCACATTCCTCTACCCCTTGGTCTAAAGTGTCAACATTAAAAATAGTCTGTGTGGGCTTCTCTTCCGCTCACAGTGAAACTATTTGTCATGCTGGTGGAATGAGGCAGAATTCATTCATACAGCAAATGCTTATTGAATACTAAGTATAAACTAGATGATAGGATTTATATTTATGACAACAGTAACCATAGTCTCAGTTCTCAGAAAATTTTACATTCTGAAAAGAAGGATGTTTAAAAAATTGGTCATTAAATTATCATGTGGTACAGCACAGATCCCAGGAATAGGGTTCACTCTCTCCCCAGCTCCCACACAATGAAGTAAGGTTATCCCCACCCAAGTACCCATTATAAGATCTCACACCTGCTTATGGGACCCTATTTACTGATTGTGGCCTTGAAGAACCTAGTGTCCTATGCAAACAGAATCCACAAGTGACAAAAGTACTACATTCAACCTTTGTATTCATCTCCAAGGCGAAATCACTTGGCCACTTCTAACAGGCTAATCTGCCAGAAAATCTGCAGATGACACAAGTGAGGGCATTTCTCAGTAGTCTAGGCTTACCTGCTCGGAGATGTTATGTGTGAGCATCAGAAGACAAGAGCAGAGAGCTTGTAACCCTAGCTATACCTCCTGAATCCTTCCACATCATCTGGCTATAGGCTTAGAAAAAGTCATTTGACATTGCTTATCTCTAACTGAAAAATGAAGGACTTAGGCCAGAAGAAATAGAAAATTTTGATAATTGCATTTCTTGTTCATGTCATTCCAAACTTTGGAAGTTTGGCTGAAGACACTGTAGAAGATAAATACATATATCCAGGCTTTGGTAATTATACTTTTCAGTGCAGGTAAATAATACAGCTTCTCTCTTAGGATAAGTTGTTCTTGGAATTTGGAGAAAACAGTCCCATGGGAGGGGTCTCACAGCCCTCAGCTCACATGGAAGGTATTATACGAGCAGATACACTTGGGCCACTGTGTTTCCAGTGGCTGGGAAGAGTCATTTCCAATTTTGGGGTTAATGTGAAAATTAAAGGAGATGCACTTAAAAAGCATCTGACAAAGTACCGCAGAAATTAAATATGAAGAATCCTTTATTTTGTTCTATTTTCCTTTCCTCCTTCTAGCTATTACATTTTGTTAATGTATAAATACATTTTATGGAGAAAAGAGAACCTTAAGTTTTTATGAAGTTCATCTAAGACATGTTTTATTTCCTTGCATTTAAAAACTTTCATTGTCTTCAGAGATATAAAGTCATTCATTTTATTAGCAGATAAAATATCTTTATGAAATTATGAATATGATTAAATTGTACTTTGGGAGATCCCAAAGAGATTCCTTTTTTTAAAAAAAGGAAGCATTAAGTGGGTTCTTGTTTTGTGCCAGCTATTGTGTAGGGACTTATGTTGTGCTATACAAATATTGCTTTTATTTAATTCATGCCTGAATGCTGTGAGGAGAGTATTAACTTATCTACAGCAGTTCACCTAGAAGCTCACTTCCTCTTGCTCAGTTTACCTTTGGCCCTTGGCTTCCAGGACACTGTACTTGCCTGACCTTACTCTGCCTCTCCCATCATTCTTAGACCTCTTCCCTTCTCTACTCACACCACTTCTGCTGATCTGGAATGTCTTCAATACCTGACAACTTCTATAGTGCTGATCTCTGCTAACCCCAGACTTGGCTATCCAGCTGGCCTCTTGATATCTCACTTGGGCAACAACAGGAATCTCAGAATTTTCTTGTCCAAAATCATGTAGGGTTTCCTCCCCCAGGGTTTCCCATTTCTGTAGCTGGAAACTCCATCTTTCAAGTTTCCCTGATTCCGCTGTCGTTCCCATGCCTTCTTCACTTCCATTCGGTCTGTTTCAACCACTCTGATTTGCCCCCTTGATCTCACCAGGCAGGTCCCTGACTCAAAGCCTTTTTACTAGCTCTTCCCTCTGCTAAACAGTCTTCTCTCAGATGTCTGTATGACTCCCTCCCATTCCTTCATTGGAATCTTTGCTTCTTGGTGAAGACTTGTTGATCAACCTATTTACTATTCTAACTCTTCACCATCCTCCGCTGCCCATCTCTACCCCAACAAACATGTCTTCACACCCTCCCTGATCTTTTGTTCTCTTCTATATTTAGAAGCATTTGACATACTATGTACTTCACTTTTTCACTGTTTTATTAGTTGACTCTTCACATTGCCCCCTCCTCCTACACATACAATAGAAAATAAACTCAACAATGGTGAGGATTTTTGTATGGGTTGTTCACAGGCACAGTGCCTGACACATTATGGGCGTTCAATATATGTTGAATAAATCCCCATTTTGTAACCAGAGCAACTACGGCTTAACGAGATTAAAAACATTAATGTAGATCAGTTCCATTCAGTTCAGTCACTCAGTCGTGTCTGACTCTTTGCGACCCCATGAACCGCAGCACGCCAGGCCTCCCTGTCCATCACCAACTCCCAGAGTCTACCCAAACCCATGTCCATTAAGTTGGTGATGCCATTCAACGATCTCATCCTCTGTCATCCCCTTCTCCTCCTGCCCTCAATCTTTCCCAGCATCAGGGTCTTTTCAAATGAGTCAGCTCTTCACATCAGGTGGCCAAAGCATTGGAGTTTCAGCTTCAGCATCAGTCCTTCCAATGAACACCCAGGACTGATCTTTAGGATGGAATGGTTGGATCTCTGTGCAATCCAAGGGACTCTCAAGAGTCTTCTCCAACACCACAGTTCAAAAGCATCAATTCTTCAGCACTCAGCTTTCTTTATAGTCCAACTCTCAAATCCATACATGACCACTGGAAAAATCATAGCCTTGACTAGATGGACTTTTGCTGACAAAGTAATGTCTCTGCTTTTTAATATGCTGTCTAGGTTGGTCATAACTTTCCTTCCAAGGAGTAAGTGTCTTTTAATTTCATGGCTGCAATCACCACCTGCATTGATTTTGGAGCCCAGAAAAATAAAGTCAGCCACTGTTTCCACTGTTTCCCCATCTATTTGCCATGAAGTGATGGGACCAGATGCCACGATCTTAGTTTTCTGAATGTTGAGTTTTAAGCCAACTTTTTCACTCTCCTCTTTCACTTTCATCAAGAGGCTCTTTACTTCTTCTTCACTTTCTTCCATAAAGGTGGTGTCATCTGCATATCTGAGGTTATTGATATTTCTCCCAGCAATCTTGATTCCAGCTTGTGCTTCATCCAGCCCAGCGTTTCTCATGATGTACTCTGCATATAAGTTAAATAAGCAGGGTGACAATATATAGCCTGACATACTCCTTTTCCTATTTGGAACCGGTCTGTTATTCCATGTCCAGTTCTAACTGTTGCTTCTTGGCCTGCATACAGATTTCTCAAGAGGTAGATCAGGTGGTCTGGTATTCCCATCTCTAAGAATTCTCCACAGTTTGTTGTGATCCACACAGTCAAAGGCTTTGGCATAGTCAATAATGCAGAAATAGATGTGTTTTTACACATATTTAGTACACACTGATTAATAACTCAGAAGGACAGCACAGATTATGGTAAGAATATATGGCTTTGGGAGGCAGAGTGCCTGAGATTTGAACCCCAGTTCTACTACGTATGACTTCCCTGGTGGCTCAGATGGTAAAGAATTTGCTACAGTGCAAGAGACTTGGGTTCGATCCCTGGGTTGGGAAGATCCCCTGGAGGAGGAAATGGCAACCCACTCCAATATTCTTGCCTGGGAGAATTCCATGGACAGAGGAGCCTGGTAGGCTACAGTCCATTCAGTCCATGGGGTCACAAAGAGTTAGACACAACTGAGCGACTAATACTTTCACTTTTCTACTTCATACTACTATATGTGATCTTGGGCAAGTGACATAAGTTCTCCGTATTTAGTTGCTAATTCATAAATTTGAGGTTAAAATAGCACCTACTTGACTGTAGTGTGAGGACTTGATGTTGTGAAATGAAAATATCTCCTGCCATATCAAGAAATGTCACAGCCATCAGTGATTTCTGGCCTCCAAACGTGAATGAGGGCACCCAAAACTGTGATCCAGAAGATGCCACCATCCCCTAGGGTGATGAGGAGCTGGGGGGATGCAAGAAACAAGGTGAACAAGGGAAGAGAATTGGCCCCAGATAGGTGAGGTGCATATGAAAGGAATGAATTCAGTGAGCCCCAAGGCTTGCATCTTCCCATACATTGAATGCTAAATTCTTTAACTTGATACCTGATCTTTGTTGTTCAGACTGCCTGCTCCCTTTGTTGCAAACTTGTATATAGCCTGGCTTCCTCTCAGGCTTCCATGGAGCAGTTTTCTCAGAGACACTGAGAGGCTGTCTCCTGGGCTTTGAGTCCTAAACATTCCCACCAAAAAAAATAACTACTTTCAGGTTGTGACTATATTTTTTTGGTAGACAGTGTGTTAACACAGGTGCTACAAAATTGTTGTCATTATTATTGCAAATCTTGATCTCCACATGTAACAATGTGACTGGAAACCT